>NC_029790.2:122113481-122119390 GCF_000816755.2 Arachis ipaensis
ACCCCCTTACTATCAGAATGTCACGCTTCTGGCTGCGACACTCTGATAGCAAGAAGTATTACGACGATTCATATACTTAATAATAAAATAGGAGCCATTGACTCGAAATCATATCGCTGATTTCTTTGAAAACTAGAAAAATACTTTATCTTGAAAACAAACAAGCATATATTTATATACAAGACTTCTTACATAAGTAGCTTATAAATATAATATACATATAAAATATACAACTCCTATCCCTCTTACAAAAATTATAATAACAAAGGCAAGGGAAGAAAAATTATCTAACTAAAACAACATTATATAGAAAAAACGTAATAAAACTTTTCATACACTTCTTTATTCGCTTCTTGAAAAGATAAAGCTGTAGGGGGTGAGAACCTAACCATACGGCCTTACCACGGAGTTTTAGAATTGTCATGAGAAGATATTTAATAAGAATATTGTTTTCAAGCTCAGTGATTATCGTCGTCTCATGAATTTTTTGAAAACCGACAGTTTAACCATCCAAAAATTCAAAACCTTTTTAAAAGAAATCAGTTAACTATTCAAATCTAAAACCTTTCTTTTCGTATAAGAAAAATCTTAAAAGTTTCCTAGACTGTATGAATGACCAACCTGTTCCAAGCATATGTTCATTAAGTCTATGCAGAACCAGCTTGATTTTTCATACTTAACCTCAATAAAAAACAATCACGACCTCATGCCCATTCACGCAATCAATCAGCAGTTATCATCAATTCAGCACCAAAACTCAATCTCAAAAGTACCACACTAGAGCAAACACATGCAAAACAGACAAAAAAAACACAGGTATAGATAGAAGTTACAACAAGTAGCTCAGATAGCAGTTAATAACAATTAAACAGTTAAGCAAACCAAAACAAATTCAAACTCAAACAAAGCATGCAAATGCATATGATGCATGTCTGCCCCATGGCCAATGAGCTCATTTGTCGGTTATATAGTCAAACCCGACATGTCTGGTAGCTAACCCGGATACTGTCTCTCTATTGCGCATTAATACCATTAGAGGGAATACGTGCCCTGTCACCATTAGAGGGATTATGTGCCCTGTCACCATTAGAGGGATTATATGTCCTGTCACCCTTACAACCAGAGAGAAGACACAGACATACTTGTCATCAATCATCCTCAACCATGTCTCATTTATGATATTCATTTAATTTCATAATCAAACTTAGTTTTCATCATTCTTCTTCCTCATCTCTTTCCCGAAGCAAGTGGACAACGCCACTGCCTCTTACCCGGGGTCTCCATTCTTAATCAAATTCATTTTCATTTTCAAATCCATTTCTCAATATCATTCAATTCATTCAAAAATCATACTTTTACAGTCATAATCTCATCATTCTTCATTCTCTTTCAATCATCGTCATTCCTCCCATTCTGTTCATCAGTAATTCGAACTTAAAACATAATTCATTCTTTTCTAAATAAATCAAACTCAAAACGTAATTTCTTTTCTTAATAACTCAAAATCAAATTATAAAATTCTTAAAAATCCAAATCTTTCTAATAAGCAATTCAAACGAAACTTTCAATTTTTATAAAAATTTCGACAGCACATCCTCTAAAATTTAGACTCTGCCACCCTTCAAGGGTCCCAACCAAACCATTCTCAACCTTCTCAATAAAATATAATACTATAAGAAAAATACTCATTCAGCCACATTTTTTAAGCTACATTTGAAAAGCATAGCCGATTCATAGAATAGGCTACGCTTTTCTCCGTGCTACCATTTTATAGAAGAATAGGAAACACAGTTGTGGCATCACTTAAAAAGTGTCTCCTTAGATATTATAAATATCACTTATAAAGCATAGCCTTATCTTAATATCTATAAGTACATTTTTTTCATCAAAGAGGGTGCTTTTTAAGAGCAGCCTAATGGTTATATTTTGGGTATGCTTACGAAGTGTTTCCTAATATAAGCGGGCTATAACGTCAATGAATTTCTCCTTTTCATAAACCTGCGCCCTTCTCCTTCGTTGAGAGATCAGAGTTTACCTTCTTCTTCGCCGTTTTCGTCCTCCTTCTTAACAAACCCGTGAAACCCCTTCTTTACCCTTAATCTTGCAAAACCCTTTTCCCTTTTTCTTCCCCCTTCTAATTCTCTGAAACTACCCTGATGTTTCTAAAAAGTAAAAACCCCTTTCTCCTTTTAATTCTCTTGAAACCCTTGCCCCTTTATCTTCAAAATCACACACTCTCATCTCTCAAACACTCATTTATGGTTCTAGCACTGGACAGACGATAGCTAATGGCAGGGGAGGCATTGAGTAACAGAACCACGACTGGTAAAAAGCAACAGAACAGAGGAGGCGAGGTGAGTTGCGACGGGAACTAAGCTGCGACTGCAAGAAAGAGGTGTGATGGTGACTGATATGGGTGGAGATGCGAAGATAAGACGCTGCGAATGAGATAAATCTGCGACGTTGTGTCACACTCTTCATTTGTAATTGATTCATCTCCACTCACCACTCTGGCTCCACATTTTAATTTCTCAGAATCTCTCTATCCCTCTCGTAACCACTCAGTCGGTCTCGGTCAAAACCGCTCATTCTCTATTCTCAAAGACAAAGAACACTGAAGAACGACAAGTTGGCCTTGGTGATGACGAACCGCGATGGAGAACTGAGATGGTAGTGACGATGAACCAAGACATTAACACTGAATAGAGATAAGTGATGTATATGAAATTTCTAGTTTTGCAATTTTTTTTGAGAATTTGTTGTTCTGATTTTTAGGGTTCTATATCACTGGCCTGTGTTAAATTTAATTAGAGTTTTATATCACAATTTCGTATTTAATTAGGATTTTTCTATGTCTGGTTCAATTTATGTCGTGCTGTTTGTGTTAGAAGCTTTCTCGTATCACATTTGAGAATTGCTTGTTATTATTAGTGTTGAATTCTAATTTTGTTCTTTATTCTATTTGTGATGATCTTGCTGCCATTAATGATTGGCTTATTCGTTTGACTTTAATTTCACTACCATTCTTTGTTCTGTCACCATTTTTTGATTCACTATCTATGCTCTGAGTTTTCTTCTCCATTGATGGCTTCTGTATTAGATCATTCATTTTTGTTGTTATAATAATAATAATTAACTATATGTATACCATTTTATTTGTATTTTTATTGATAATTAACAAAGATCAGCTATGGCTTGTAGGAGATTGGCCCTTATCATTGTTTCTGCTGTTATGCTTTCTATTACATTTGCTGGATTCTGTAAGTTTTCTTAATTCCTTATTATCCTGTAAGGTTTCTAGCTAATTAATATTTTATTATTAATATGGGAAAATATTTTACTTTTATGCAGTATGTTCCTTACTTGGCATACAGTGTCTTGTATACTTGTATGTTCATTGATTCATTTGCAGTTTTTATCATCAATATGTATTGTTCATGTTTGGGTTAGAAGTAACAACTAACAAGTTCCTTTTTTACTTGGTTGATGCAGCAAGTATTTTCTAAGTATGTCAAAATGTTATCTAGGCTTATGTTATCTAAGCAAGTGTATCCTAAGTAGGTTCATTTCTAAAATTGAGGCAATTTGTTGTCTTTGGATGGCTGATGGTCCTAATAATTTATTGATATGCTTGTTTAATTTCAAATTTCAGGACTTGAATTTAAGAATTAACTTTCTTTTTGAATAAATTATATGTTTGATTTGGATTATCTCGTGGTAAATACAGTTTGTTTAGTTGCAGCTAGTATGAATATTAAAATCTTTAATAATCAGTTCTAAGATATTATTAGTTTAGTATACCAAGTGTATTTTCCTATTCTTTACATTTCTAATAATGGAATTTTGCTATTTTCTTTGATTCTAGGAAAAAGGTGCAATTCCCTTGGAGAATTCTAAAAACACATACAAGATCAAATCTGAAATGCAGTATGACATGAAAAGTTATTGCATGGATTACTATTTTGAAACCAAAACTGGTGCTAATTTTGACTATTGATGAGCGAATATTTTATACGCTTTGTGGCATTGTTTTCATATAGTTTCTAGTATGTTTTGTTTAAGTTTTATTATATTTTCATAGGTTTTTGTGAAAAATTCATATTTTTGGATTCTACTTTGAGTTTTTGTGTTTTATGGTGATCTCAGGTATTTTTTTGCTGAAATTGAGGAGCTTGAGCAGAAGTCTGATTCAGAAGTAAAGAAAGGACTGTAGATACTGTCAAGATCTGACCTCCGTGAACTCGAATGAGCTTTTCTGGAGCTGCAGAAGTCCAAATGGCGCGCTCTCAATGGCTATGGAAATTTAACATCCAGGGCTTTCCAGAAATATATAATAGTCTATAATTTGTTTTGGAAATAAAGGCCCAAAACTGGCGTTCAACACCAGCCACCAGCCCCAGTCCTGGCGTCCAGCGCCCACAAAGGAGCAACTGGAGTTCAACACCCAAAAGGGGGTCCCTAGCCAGCATTCAACGCCCCTAAGGGACGTTAGCACGTGGGAGACACTCAAGCTCAGCCCAAATACTCACCTAGTGGGCCCCAGAAGTGGATTTTCGCACTCCTAATTAAGTCTAGTCTATCATATTTCTGTAATGCTTAGTCATTAGATTAGTATATTTAGGATCTTCTTCCTCCCCCATTATTTTCGAACACTATTATGTATAGTATGAGTGAAGAGAGAATTTTTGCGTGGTCTAGAAATTTGCAGATAAATCCTCGTTGCAGGTATAGCTTCTAAACCAACAAAAATCCTTTCTTACAAACGTTCTGGTTGTCACAAGTAACAAATCCCTTTTAAAATTGATAACCGAAGTATTTAAACCTCGGGTCGTCTTCTCAAGGAATTGAAAGGAGGTGTGTTATTAATGGTTATGGGTTTTCTGGGGAATTTGGAGTTTGGGAAATGGGCACAGATATAATTATAAATTAAAGCAATAAAAATAAATAAGAAATTTTATGTAATTAAATTAAAAGCCTTGACCCGGAGAAGATTAATTGGAAGTCTATCCTTGTTGGATTTTTCTCGAGATCAATTGATAATTGAAGGTTACTTCTACTTAGTTATCCTTTACCAAGTAAAGTAAAAGAAATTCAAGTAAGTTAGAAGTCTACCTCTATTCACAAGTTCTAATCCTCTCCCTTGGGAAGGATTAGCGTTAGTGACTAAAGAGCCAGCCAACAATAAGCCCAATTACGATTTAACTCTTGAGTAATTCAACTCAAGGGTCTCCAAATATTAATCAACTCCAAAATCAAGTTAGGAACCTACTCCATTGACATGGATGCCAATTTCATATAATAAATGACTAAATAAATACTTGAGGATAATCAAACAAATAATGGGGTAAATAGAAAGATACTCTTTGCATTAATAATGTCATAAAAGCTTTCCAATTGTAACTCTGAATAAGGATTAAAGATATAAAAGAGTAAGGAAATAGAAAACAAACTAGAATAATAAAATCCTCAATGGAGGTAGTAATATCCAACTCAACATCATAAAAGTAGAAATCCTAATCCTAAGAGAGAAGAGAGAGCCTCTCTCTAAAAACTACATCTAAAACTAAAAAATATGAATTATGAGCTGATGATATGAATGAATGGATTCCCCCACTTTATAGCCTCTAATATGTATTTTCTAGGCCAAAAACTGGGTCAGAAATAGCCCAGAATTCGCTGGTTGCGAATTCAAACACGCTGATTTTTTGTCACTGCGACGCGTCCGTGTGGAGCGCGCGTTCACGTCACCTAGCATTAGGGCAACTATGACATATTATATATCAAATTGAAGCCCCGAACGTTAGCTTTCCAACGCAATGGGAACTGCATCGTTTGGACCTCTGTAGCTAAAGTTATATCCGTTTGAGTGTGAAGAGGTCATGCTGGACAGCTTAGCAATTTCTCCAACT
>NC_029790.2:122119885-122155830 GCF_000816755.2 Arachis ipaensis
TTGGGCAATGGGCACATATATAATTATAAATTAAAGCAATAAAAATAAATAAAAAATTTTATGTAATTAAATTAAAAGCCTTGACCCGGAGAAGATTAATTGGAAGTCTATCCTTGTTGGATTTTTCTCGAGATCAATTGATAATTGAAGGTTACTTCTACTTAGTTATCCTTTACCAAGTAAAGTAAAAGAAATTCAAGTAAGTTAGAAGTCTACCTCTATTCACAAGTTCTAATCCTCTCCCTTGGGAAGGATTAGCGTTAGTGACTAAAGAGCCAGCCAACAATAAGCCCAATTACGATTTAACTCTTGAGTAATTCAACTCAAGGGTCTCCAAATATTAATCAACTCCAAAATCAAGTTAGGAACCTACTCCATTGACATGGATGCCAATTTCATATAATAAATGACTAAATAAATACTTGAGGATAATCAAACAAATAATGGGGGAAATAGAAAAATACTCTTTGCATTAATAATGTCATAAAAGCTTTCCAATTGTAACTCTGAATAAGGATTAAAGATATAAAAGAGTAAGGAAATAGAAAACAAACTAGAATAATAAAATCCTCAATGGAGGTAGTAATATCCAACTCAACATCATAAAAGTAGAAATCCTAATCCTAAGAGAGAAGAGAGAGCCTCTCTCTAAAAACTACATCTAAAACTAAAAAATATGAATTATGAGCTGATGATATGAATGAATGGATTCCCCCACTTTATAGCCTCTAATATGTATTTTCTAGGCCAAAAACTGGGTCAGAAATAGCCCAGAATTCGCTGGTTGCGAATTCAAACACGCTGATTTTTTGTCACTGCGACGCGTCCGTGTGGAGCGCGCGTTCACGTCACCTAGCATTAGGGCAACTATGACATATTATATATCAAATTGAAGCCCCGAACGTTAGCTTTCCAACGCAATGGGAACTGCATCGTTTGGACCTCTGTAGCTAAAGTTATATCCGTTTGAGTGTGAAGAGGTCATGCTGGACAGCTTAGCAATTTCTCCAACTTCTTGTATTCATTCCACTTTTGCATGCTTCCTTTCCATCCTCTGAGCCATTCCTGCCCTGTAATATCTGAAATCACTTAACACACATATCAAGGCATCTAATGGTAATGAGAGATGATTAATATTAGCAAATATAAGGCCAAAGAAGCATGTTTTTAATCATAGCACAAAATCAGGAAGGAGAATGTAAAACCATGCAAATAGTATGAATAAGTGTATGAAAGATTGATAAAATCCACTCAAATGAGCACAAGATAAACCATAAAATAGTGGTTTATCAACCTCCCCACACTTAAACACTAGCATGTCCTCATGCTAAGCTCAAGAGAAGCTATAAAGGAGTGAAGAGGAATGGTAGAATGTATGAAATGCAACATATCTATATGAATGCAACTACATGCAAAATGTTTCTACCTACTTGGTTAAAAGTAAATCGAATTCTCCAAGAATATACATAAATCAGATTTCAGTAATTCAAATTATACAATAAAAGACAAGTAAACTTGTAAGAAGATAGCTCATGAAAGCAGAGAACATAGAATCAAGCATTGAACCCTTACTGGTAGTGTATATCACTCTAATCTCTCAAGTGTCTAGGGTTAATCACTCTACTCATCTCTAGTCATGCTTTCTAAAACTTTGTTCTTCATCTAACCAATCAACAATATTTAATGTATCAATACAAACATCATGAGGTCTTTTCAAGGTTGTAATGGGGCTAAGGTAAGGGTAAGGGTATATATATGGCTAAGTGAGCTATGAATTGAATCTTTGACTAACCTAAGCTCTCACCTAACATACATACACTCTATATATTCTAATTCATGCCTAGCTACCCAAAATTCCCACTTTTGCATCACACACTCATGTATCAACTTTTCTTTTTTAATTTATCACATGTGCATTGATCTTTCATTATTAAGCTTAGCATTGGGGTAATTTTGTCCCCTTATTTATTTACTTATTTATTGAATATTTTTTTAGATTTTTTTTTGAACATGAAAATAAACATAGCTTATCAATGCACATGGATTTTTTTAATTTTTTATAGTTTCACATGAGTAGGTACCCAAATTCCTAATATTTTATCAAAGTAAAAACATAACACATTCCCTTATTCACCCATGTTCCCACAGTTTCTCCACACTTAATTGTTACACAATCCCTATCTTAAGCTAACCAAAGATTCAATTGGGATATTTAATTATTTTTCTGCTTAAGGCTAGTGATGTGGTTATAGAACATAATAAATGGAGATAAAAGGCTCAAGGTGGCTAGCAAGGGTGATGTAAAAGGTAGGCTTATTTGGGATAAGTGAGCTAATAATAAGTAATGGCATCAATCATATGCAAGCATGTAAATACACTAAATATTGGACATATAGACTGAAACAAATCAAAGATTGCAATCATAGAGAAGAAAGCACACAAGAATAAAAATTTATGGTTAAATAATGTAACCATGTAAATAAGCTCAAAATCTCACGGGTTGTGTGTTCTTTAGCTCAAAAACCATGTTCCAAATACAACTTCAAACAAATTTAACACATAGAAAATTTTAATTTTTAAATTAGTGAAATACTATAAAAATTTCTTGAAAAAGAAAATATTACTTCAACCAAGTAGTGACTAAATGCATAAAATCAAACAAATATGCAATCAAATATGCAAATGCAACAATGAACAAACAAAGAAAATAGAGTATTAGTGTTGAAAAGAAGGTAACTAACCCCTGGAAGTCGGTATCGACCTCCCCACACTTAAAGATTGCACCATCCTCGGTGCATGCTAAGATGTGCAAGTGGATGGGGGTTGTGGTGCCTCAGCTGGGGCTCTTTTTTTTGTTTCTTTCCTTGCCGGTGGTTTGGGAGTAGCTTTCTCTTTACCCTTCTTGGTGGCCATCCTGAAAAGGGAAAAAGAAAGTAACTTTGAAAGCTAAGGGTTAGAGCAAGGAAGAGAGCGGGAAAGGTGGTAATCAATGTACAAGAAAGAAGAATGACGTTAACACATGGTCATGACTACATGTGAAAAGTTCATCAATGAAAATATAGCAAGTGCATGTAATGACAATTAAATGCAAGATGTTTATTGGCATGCTGGTAAAGGCATGAGTAGCATAGGTCAAGCATTCAATGTCCAAGTTAGATTACCAAGTCTTTCAAACTAACAACATGTTTGTAATAACAATTATATTTAAGTAATAAAATATACAAAAGATTTTGTGAAAAGCAAGCATTTAGAGTAGTAAATAGAAAGAAATCGAAAAATAGGGCACAATGCCATACAGGCTGTTTCACAAATACATAGCAAGCATGGTAAATAAGCTATTGAAAGTATTAAATTGAACATGCAAGCAACCTTTTAAAAAGTAATATATAATTGCAAACAATTCCTTTAATAATCCACAAAAATATAGAAAATAATGACCCAAATAAATTTCTAACACCAATGAAAATAATGCAATGAATGAATGTATGCAAATGAAATAGAATGGAAGTGAAAAAGAATGAGAAGTTAAAAAGATGAAGAAAAAGAAAGTAAGAAAGGAGAGAGAAAGAAGAGAAGATAGAAGAAATTAGGAGTAGGGAAGAAAAGATAAGATAATTGGCACTAATCTAGATAAGTTGTGCGACGTAGGCGACGCGGACGCGTGAGTGATGCGGTCGCGTGGTGCGCAATAAGGTCATGTGACGCGGACGCGTGGGTCACGCGGTCGCATGACTCGATTTGTGCTAGTGGCGCGAGTGCAGCCTCGCGTTCGCGTAACTCTCTGTTCGAAACTCTTTTTGCCAAATTTTTGGGTGACGCGGTCGCGTGGTTGACACGATCGCGTGGATGGCCTTATTTCCAATATGACGCGGACGCGTGGGTGACGCGTTCGCGTGGGAGGACTTGGGCTTCTAGCACGAGTCCAGCCCTACTCTAGCAGCACAAATTTCGGCCATGCACTCCTTTTACGTCGATCTGTTGGAGCACGCCTTCGCGTGGGCGACGCGGATGCGTGGGAGGCTATTTTCCAAATGACGCGGCCGCGTGGGTCACGCGGACGCGTGGGCATGTTTAAGCCTAAAGCACGCCTCCAGCCACGCTTTCGCGTGACTTTCTGTTTACTTTCTTTTCTTCACAACGCACTGGTGACGCGGACGCGTCAGCGACGCTGTCGCGTCGCGTGCATGATTTTTTTTTAATAATGCAGTATGCATAATGCAATGCTAATATGAATGTTATGCAAAACTCCAGGTTCAATACAATAAAATAAAATAAAACTCGAAAACAAATAAAACTAAATAAAAAATGAAAAAAGGAACGATCATACCATGGTGGGTTGTCTCCCACCTAGCACTTTTAGTTAAAGTCCTTAAGTTGGACATGTGCTGAGCTCCTTGTCATGGCGGCTTGTGCTTGAACTCATCTTGAAATTTCCGCCAATGCTTGGACTTCCAATAAGCTCTATTGATACTAAGTAAATTCCTCAAGCTTTGATGGGGTTCTTCACAAGCTTTGAGCTCCCAAAGTTGATCCTCATATATTCCTGGATCCAAAATCTTGTTTCTACACCCGTCTTCAAGTTGATTATCATGATTCCATCCGGGTGGTTTAGCCTTAGAATTCTCACTGAAGCATCCAAACAACTTCCCAGACCCATTCAATTGAGCTCTACACCAACCTTTGCGTTTAAACTTAAAGCTTCCAACCATAATGAACCTTGCAGGACAATTCTTACCACTGACCATCTTCCTCTTACTCTTAATGCCACAAAAAGCTCTAAGTTGACCATCCGTCTCCAGTAGCCCATATTCAAGTGAAATTAGAAAGCTAAGGGATATGAATTTTACCCACTTGAATGTTGTGAAGGATGATGGCAACTTAGGGGGAGGTATTTCTAACGAATTTTCAAGCTCCACTCCCTTGTGCTCTTCTCTGACAACTTCCACCTCTTTGCAAGTTTATTTAATATCAACCTCTTCCTCTTGGTAGCTTTCTTCCAATTCAATCTCTTCTTCATTGCTCACCAAGGGCATGGGAGGCTGTGCTTCTGCTTCTTTAGTCTCCATCTCTTGATCAACCTCTTCCAAGTCTTCAACCATGATATGCCTTGGAGGTTGTACACCCTCCTCAACATCAAATGTAACCGTCTTGGAAGGAGGCTCTATGTCTTGACTTTCCCATGGAGGTTCAGCATCTCCCAAGTCTTCAACCATTTCTTCCTCTGCAACTATTATGGCTTCCTCCACTTGTTCCAATACAAAGCCATGTTCCTCATTGTCCACCGAAGTTTCTAGTGTCTACTTCATGCTTCGCTCTTCTTTTGATTCTCCACATGTAGCCATGGGAGTACTTTGAGTGCTCAGATGTCGGGAAGCTATTATATTTACTAACTCGCCTAAGGCGGCCGAAATTTAGCACACTCTTATTCATCTTTTCTTGCCCTTGAAGAATAACACTAAGTTTGTCATCCATTGGAGGTTGGGGTGGATATGAGGGTTCATTGGTTGGGAGAGAGGGTTCATAATAGGAAGGTGGTTCATCTTGATAATGATAAGGAGATGGTGTATATTGAGGTGGTGGTTCATGAGAGTAGTTGTGTTGGAATGGGGGTGGTTCTGTGTATGGTTCATTTGGCTCATAAGGTGGTTGGTATGGTAGATAAGGGTTAGAATCATGTGATGGTGTTTGGTAGTAGGAGGCTTGTGAGTATGGTGGTCTAAAGTCATGTTGAAGAGACGGTTCATAATCATGTGGTGGGCCTTGTTGGTAATTACAAGGGGTTCACCATATTCATCATCTTGGCATGCTCCCTGGAATGGCTCTTGACCATAGTAGTTTGGTGGTTGTTGGTTGTCACGGAAGGGTCCACCATAACTGTTGTTTTGACATGCATTGTGGAATGGTCGTGGTCCATGGTATCTTGGAGGGTGTTGTTGCCTAAAGGGTTAATCAGATCCTCGTGGCTCCTTCCATCTCTGATTAATTTGACCTTGATGCATGTTCCTGTTATAATTTCCATTCCTTGCAACAACATTGGAACCAAACTCAAAGCGAGAGGGGTGAGAACTCATAATAGTAAATAAAAATTAAAAACGAAAATAAAACAAATTTAAAATTAAATTTTGAAATTTGAATTTTAAATTTTGAAATTTGAAATTTGAAATTTGAAATTTTGAATTTTAAATTTTTGAAATTTGAATTTTGAAATTTTGAAATTTGAAATTTAAATATTGAATTTTGAAATTTGATTTTTGAAATAAGATAAGATAAGATTTTGAAAAGATATGATTTTTGAAAAAGATTTGAATTTTGAAAATTGAAAATTGAAATTTTGAAATTTGAATTTAAAATTTTTTTTATTTGAATTTTGAAAATTGAAATTTGAAATTTGAAATTTGAGTTTTAAATTTTGAATTTTTTGAATTCAATGAGGAAAGAGAAAAACAATAAAATGACACCAAACTTAAAATTTTTAGATCAAAACGAAGAAAACAATTAAGAACAACTTGAAGGTCAAGATGAACACGAAGAACAACTTGAAGATCAAGATGAACACCAAGAAAAAATTTTTGAAAAATTTTTAATAACTAAATAAAAACCAATAACCTCTTAATTTACGAAAAAGCAAAAATAAAAACAAAAATAAAAACAAATAAACAAGCAAAAAGCAAATATTTACAATAACCAATAATAAGGCACACGTTTGCAATTCCCCGGCAACGGCGCCATTTTGAAGAGAAATTTTTACGTGGTCTAGAAATTCGCAGATAAATCCTCGTTGCAGGTATAGCTTCTAAACCAACAAAAATCCTTTCTTACAAACGTTTTGGTTGTCACAAGTAACAAACCCCTTTTAAAATTGATAACCGAAGTATTTAAACCTCGGGTTGTCTTCTCAAGGAATTGCAGGGAGATGTGTTATTAATGGTTATGGGTTTTCTGGGGAATTTGGAGTTTGGGCAATGGACACAGATATAATTATAAATTAAAGCAATAAAAATAAATAAGAAATTTTATGTAATTAAATTAAAAGCCTTGACCCGGAGAAGATTAATTGGAAGTTCTATCCTTGTTGGATTTTTCTCAAGATCAATTGATAATTGAAGGTTACTTCTACTTAGTTATCCTTTACCAAGTAAAGTAAAAGAAATTCAAGTAAGTTGGAAGTCTACTTCTATTCACAAGTTCTAATCCTCTCCCTTGGGAAGGATTAACGTTAGTGACTAGAGAGCCAGCCAACAATAAATCCAATTACAATTTAACTCTTGAGTAATTCAACCCAAGGGTCTCCAAATATTAATCAACTCCAAAATCAAGTTAGGAACCTACTCCATTGACATGGATGCCAATTTCATATAATAAATGACTAAATAAATACTTGAGGATAATCAAACAAATAATGGGGTAAATAGAAAGATACTCTTTGCATTAATAATGTCATAAAAGCTTTCCAATTGTAACTCTGAATAAGGATTAAAGATATAAAAGAGTAAGGAAATAGAAAACAAACTAGAATAATAAAGTCCTCAATAGAGGTAGTAATATCCAACTCAACAGCATAAAAGTATAAATCCTAATCCTAAGAGAGAGGAGAGAGCCTCTCTCTCTAAAAGCTACATCTAAAATTAAAAATTATGAATTATGAGCTGATGATATGAATGAATGGATTCCTCCACTTTATAGACTCTAATATGTTTTCTGAGCCGAAAACTGGGTCAGAAACAGCCCAAAATTCGCTAGTTGTGAATTCAAACACGCTGATTTTTCGTCACTGCGACGTGTCCGAGTGGAGCGCGCGTTCGCATCACCTAGCGTCAGGGAAACTATGGTTTATTATATATCAAATCGAAGCTCTGGACGTTAGCTTTCCAACGCAACTGAAGCCGCGTCATTTGGACCTCTGTAGCTGAAGTTATAGCAGTTTGAGTGTGAAGAGGTCAGGCTGGACAGCTTAGCAATTTCTCCAACTTCTTGTATTGCTTCCACTTTGCATGCTTCTTTTCCATCCTCTGAGCCATTCCTGTCCTGTAATATCTGAAATCACTTAACACACATATCAAGGCATCTAATGGTGATGAGAAAGGATTAATATTAGCAAATATAAGGCCAAAGAAGCATGTTTTTAATCATAGCACAAAATCAGGAAGGAGAATGTAAAACCATGCAAATAGTATGAATAAGTGTATGAAAGATTGATAAAATCCACTCAAATGAGCACAAGATAAACCATAAAATAGTGGTTTATCAATGAGTCACTAACCTCCTAAGGTTAAGGTTAGGAGCTCTACTGAGTTTTATGGATTAATAAAAGTACTACTGTTCTATTTCAATTCGTGTTTGATTCTCTCCTAAGATGTATCTTCGTTCTTTAACCTTATGAATAAGTTGAACTGTCACAAGTTATCTCTATTCTACATGGTTTTAGTGAGCGTCTTTCATCGGATATTTCTGAACCACTAGCTTGAGGATACGTCTTTTAGACAGCTATTCCACGACTTCGTTGGGGACTTCTTGAGACATCAATTCAGCCGAGGTATGGGGAGATTAGGGTCTTTGTGGTAAAGGTTTGAATCAAAGCACAGCATTCTCTAATCCAGAAGATTCGACCTTGTCTGTGGCATTTTGAGTAGGATCACCAAGGGGATGGACTGTAGGAGCTTCACCCTCATTCACATTGGATGCGCACTAAACCTGGTGTTCAGCCTAGAGGAAGATTGGCGGCCTCTCAACCGGCATTAATCACATACAGCCTGCCAATTGAGTTTATTTTATTTTCAATTGAGTTTATTTTAGTTTATTTTTAGAGTTTTTCCTTGCTTTTTAGTGTTTGTGATCATGTGTAGTAGTTAGAACAGAAATAGAAACAGTCAGAGCTGAAAACAGAACACCGTGGAGCAGAGACATTGCTGGGGTTGAACACCAATCAGGGAGCACATTGTTGGCATTGAACGCCAGTGATGGGGTAGAGACCTGGCGTTGAACGCCAGGCAGGAACATCCCAATGGGCGTTCAACGCCCACATAGGAGCACCAAGCTGGCGTTGAACGCCAGCCAGGAGCAAGAGCTGGGCATTCAACGCCCATAAGGGGGCAGAAAATTCGAATTTCCTAGCCCCCAAGACCAGTGGGTCCCATAAAAACTCCACCTACCCTACCTAACTCTCTCATTCCCAATTGTTCATATTTGCTCGAGGACGAGCAAAACTCTTAAGTTTGATGTTGAAAAAGCTTTGCTTTTTGACTTCTACCACTCCTAAATATGGCACCAAAGACTGGTGAAACCTTAAGGAAAAGGAAGGGAAAGGCACTTGCCTCCGCTTCCCTTACCTCATATGTCATCTATGCAATTCATCTGAAATTGTCACAGAAGGAGACGTCCCCATTAAAGGGGACAAGCCCATCACTAAAAGAAGGATGGAGCATGTTAAAGAGTCGGCACATGAACCACAGCAAGAGTATGTGGAGCTGCCTCAACAAGAAATCCCTGAGATGCCTCAAGGATGTATTTTCCTCCCCAAAAATTTTTTTTAGGACCAATTGCATACTTTTCTAGGAGAATTGAGCTTCAACAGGGATCAGCTGAGGATGGGACATCAAGAGCACTCCACCATCTTCCATGACATAAGAGAAGATCAAAGAGCTATAAAGGATGAATGAAGAGTTATGAGGGAAGAACAACAGAGGCAGGGGCGTGACATAAAGGAAATCAAGCACTCCATTGGATCCTCCAAAAGGAGTAATAGCCGCCATCACTAAGGTGGATTCATTCTCTTTACTCCCTTATTGCTTATTATTTTTCTGTTTTCCATTTATTTTGTTTTATTATCTATTTCTAGTGCATGATCATCTGTCATTATGTCTTAAAGTTATGAAATATTTCATGCATCTCTCACCTTGCTTAAAAGAAAAAATTTTAATTGAAAAAGAAAAGTAAGATGCATGAATTTCGAGTTATATGTTAAGAGTAGTTCAATTATTTTGATGTGGTGGCATTGCTTTTGTTTTCTGAATACATGAATAAACAGTGCATATTTGATGTTGGAGTTAAAGAATGTTGGCTCTTGAAAGAATGAGGATAAAAGTGAAGTATTATTGGTGATCTGAAAAATCCTAAAATTGATTCTTGAAGCAAGAAAAAGCAGAAAAAAGCAATTAAAGAAAAAAAAACATGTGAAAAAAAAATAGCAAGCAGAAAAAGAAATAAAAAGTAGAAAAAGCCAATAGCTCTTTAAACCAAAAGGCAAGAGCAAAAATCCAATAACCCTTTAAACCAAAAGGCAAGGGCAAAAGGATCCAAGGCTTTGAGCATCAATGGTTAGGAGGGCCTAAAAGAAGAAATATCTTAGCTTAAACAATCCAATTGAGCTGGGTCCCTAACTATATGCTTGTAGTGTGAAGGTGTCAAGTGAAAAACTTGAGACTGAGCAGTTAAAATCGTGGTCTAAAGCAAAGAGTATGCTTAAGAACCCTGGACACCACTGACTGGGGACTCTAGCAAAGCTAAGTCACAATCCTAAGGGGTTCACCCAGTTAAAGTATCTGTGGCATTTATGTATCCGGTGGTAATACTGGAAAACAAAGTGCTTAGGGTCACAGCCAAGACTCTAAAGAAGCTGTGTTCAAGAATAAAAAAGAACTTAACTAGGAGAATCAATGATATCATCTGGATTCTGATTTCCTAAAGATGCCAATCATTCTGAGCCTCAATGGAAATTGAGATGCCAAAACTATTCAGAAGCAAAAAGCTACTAATCCCGCTCATCTATTTGAAACTGAGCTTCATTGAGAACTTTGAAATTTATTGCACCCTTATATTTCTTTTTATCCTACTTTGTTTTTGATTTCTTGGGGACAAGCAACAATTTAAGTTTGGGATTCTGATGAGTGGATATTTTATACGCTTTGTGGCATTATATTTTCATATAGTTTCTAGTATGTTTTGTTTAAGTTTTATTATATTTTCATAGGTTTTTGTGCAAAATTTATATTTTTGGATTATACTTTAAGTTTGTATATTTTATGGTGATTTCAGGTATTTTCTGGCTGAAATTGAGGAGCTTGAGTAGAAGTCTGATTCAGAAGCAGAGAAAGGACTGCAGATGCTGTCATGATCTGATCTCCGTGCACTCAAAGGAGCTTTTCTGGAGGTACAAAAGTCCAAATGGTACACTGTTAATGGCTATGGAAAGCTAACATCCAGGGATTTTCAGAAATATATAATAGTCTATAGTTTGTTTCAGAAATATACGCCCAAAATTGGCGTTGAATGCCAGCCACCAGCCCCAGTCCTGGCGTCCAGCGCCCACAAGGGAGCAACTGGAGTTCAACGCCTAAAAGGGGGTCCCTAGCCAGTGTTCAACGCTCCTAATTTAAGGGACATTAGCACCTAGGAGACACTCAAGCTTAGCCCAAACACTCACCTAGTGGGCCCTAGAAGTGGATTTTCGCACTCTTAAGTCTAGTCTATCATATTTCTGTAATCCTTAGTCATTAGATTAGTATATATAGGAGAAGATCACTCTTGTTTAGGATCTTCTTCCTCCCCCATTATTTTCGAACACTATTATGTACAGTATGAGTCACTAACCTTCTAAGGTTAAGGTTAGGAGCTCTGCTGAGTTTTATGGATTAATAAAAGCACTATTCTTCTATTTCAATTCGTGTTTGATTCTCTCCTAAGATGTATCTTCGTTCTTCAACCTTGTGAATGAGTTGAACCGTCACAAGTTATCTCTATTCTACATGGGTTCTGTGAGCGTCTTTCATCGGATATTACTGAACCACTAGCTTGAGGATACGTCTCTTAGACGGATAATCCATGACTTCGTTGGGGACTTCTCGAGACATCAGTTCAGCCGATGTATGGGGAGATTAGGGTCTTTGTGGTAAAGGCTAGAATCAAAGTGCAGCATTCTCTGATCCAGAAGATTCGACCTTGTGATAAACCCCGATTTTGTGGTTTATCTTGTGCTTATTTTGGGGGATTTTATCAACAATTCTCACACTTATTCGCAAGAAATGCATGGTTTTGTGTTCACTTCCCAATATTGCTCCATGATAGAAAACATGCTTATTTTGCCTTAAAATTGCCATATTTTAATCCTCTTCTATTGCCATTCAATGCCGTGATGTATTTGTTGAGTAATTTCAAGAGTTATAGGGTAGGAATGACTTAGAAGAGAGGGAGAAAGCATGTACAAAAAGGGAGGAACATGAAGAATTGAGATCTTGGAAAAAGCAGCATCGGCGCGTCCGCGCACTCCACGCGCACGCGTGGATGAGGTTGGCTGGAAGTGGTGCGCAAGGATGGACGCATCCGCGCGGATCAGAAGATTCCTATCGACGCGCACGCACGCATGGCGCGCACGCGTGGGAAGCTGCACGTGACCTCATTAAAGGAAATTGTGTTTGGCGATTTCTGAGGCTCATGAGGCCCAATTCCAAGCTGTTTCTGCATGGAAAAGACCCAATGATGCCAGGGGGAAAGGGGGGATCAATCATTTTACACTAGGACATAATTTTTAGCTAGTTTTTGGTTCTTGGGTGATTCTAGAGAGAGAAACCCTTGTTCCTCTCTAGATCTAGTTTTAATTTGATCTTCCCTTGTTGATTTATAAATTGGATCTTGTTAATTGCTAGTTTTAATTGTTCAATTTGAATTCCTTGCTACAATTTTGCTTATATCTTGTGATAGTTTATGAATCCTTGTTACTTGTCATTTTATATCCATTTCATGAATGTTGTGATTCTTGACTTGTTGATGTTACATTGATGATTTCTATGTTTAGTCTTGTTGTTTTGATGATTGTATGTTGATAATTGTTAGTGGGTATTTGTAGATTCCAATTTAATTACTATTTTGAACATGTCTTTTGTTAATGCTTACCATGTGTTCGATGAATTGTTTACTTTGATTATGGAGTAGTCTTCTTTACTCTTGGCCTAGGTCAAGGGAATTGGGTAAACTTGAGTCATTGGGTCTAATGGATTTGATGATTTGGGAACCCTTGGTGGTCAATTTGATACTCATTGAAGCCAACCCACTACTAATCTAATTAGTAGGTAGGTTGGGACTTATGGGTTGATGTGATCAAAGCCATTTGACGTACTTCAAGTCTAGGAGTAGATATCACGTACTTAAGACTTTGAGGGTAGATTTAATGAGCTTGGTTCCTTATAATTGTCAAGATATGGTTGTTAGACAAGGATGGTGATCCCAATTCCCATGCCTAGCCAAGAGTTGCTTTTATTATTCATATTTGAAAACCAACTTTCTCAATTATTTGCTTTAGTTATAGTTACTTGTTTGGTTTATAGTAGAATTAAGTGGAATGCTACTTATTCATTGGAATTGCTCATGTTTTGCTTAGTTAATTGAATTAGTTTGTTGCAATTTAAGATTATTTGCTTTTTAAGATTTCCATTTATTTTCATGCTCATAAATTATAACCCCGGATTTCTAACTAATGTTGAAGCATATGTTTGCCCATTCCTTGTGAGACGACCCGAGGTTTGAATACTTTGGTTATTTCTATTGGGGTTGAACTTGTGACAACCAAATCCCTCTTCTAAATTTGACACCTGAGAATTGTTGTTGGTAGAGCTATACTTGCAACGCAATTTTATTGAAGAAAATCTTTAATAAAATATTGATCTTTCCAGATTATAATATCTTTTTAATAATCTTATGACCAAGAACAATTTAGATTAAATTATAAAAGATTTATCTCTCAATATTATGATTACTATCACAATGATAAATCTCTAAATTTAATCAACGACTTATTATATTAACATTTTAATATAATAATAATAATAAATTATGTGACACATGATTGATTAGATTGTAATCTACTGATATATATATCCCATGTATGTATAAAAAGATTTTATACATGTAGTCATATATTTCCATATTAAAAAAAGTTTATCTATTTTTCGCATGACTCTTACTCGAATTGTTATATAATTAAACAAATTAATCTAATTATGTCACAATGTAAAACTTTTTGAGTTTGAGTATATATTGAAATTGTGACCAAAATATTAACGCAATTTAGCGTATAAATATCTTATAATAACTTTTATGTATTTTAATGTTTCAATATACATCTTATATGTTTTTACGAAGAATTAAATTACACATCATATAATGGTTGCTTCTAAAGAATGATAAGCTTAAGAGGCAAACAAGCTTAACCAAAAGAATAAATCATTCTAAAACACCTCTTAGTTTTATAGTAAGAACGAACATTTTGTCCTTTATTTTCTTTTTTATATTTGTAATATAAAACTTTTAGTGGAGGGAAGGGACATAATAAGAAGAGGAATATTCTAAATTAAGAATCACGTTACATATAATAATATTTAGGAAGAGTAATCTAAACGTAGCTTATCCATTAGCACATACAATATAGAGTTGGCATGCTAAACCTATATAAAGGGTAATCTATTTTAAGTTTATGATTGCAAGCCAAAATGGAACTGAGGCATATGGCTAGAAACAACTTAATAATAACAATGTTGATCATTGAATTCGTTATGTATGTTGCAATTGCTAAAGCCTATCACAACAATAATGCATCAACAATAATGCAGCAGCAACAGTGTATTCAAGATTGTTACCAACATGCGACGACGGACCCAATAGATTTGATGTATTGCATTCGGAGATGTAAAAGTCTGCACCCACATCACTAGTGCTTGGGCAGTTATAATGAATGCTTTTGAGATTCACAGAATCTTTTTGGCTTATATTATCTCGTTATAGTCGGTGTGACAAACTCTTCTCTATTTTATGATTATCAAGAGACTAATAAAAATTAAAAAAGTATAGTATCATTTTTTTTCTAGACTTTCACAACTCACAGAACCAGTGGTGGAGTTTAATTGAGACAAGAGGGCATGGCCCCAAAATTTTGTTAAAAAAATTAGTAATACTTCTTCAAAAAATAAAAAATAGTTTAGTTGGCTCAAATACTTTATTATGACTTAAAATATCAAAGTTCAATTTTCATCTCTATTCAATAAGTAATACTCCCTCTACCTTTGAGTTCAAATATAAAAAAATAGGTATTTTTTATTTATGTAATTTGATATTATTTTATATTTTACTGTTTATTTAATTTAATTTTTTATATGATAAAAAATATTAGAATATTCAATAAGTATTGGTATTATTGTATTTGTATAAATTGATAAAAAAATTCAATAAGTATTATAAATTTTAATATTTGTTCTTCTAACTTCTTTTTTACATATTTTACAGGATATATATTCAAATTTTTATATAAAATAATCGTGAAAAACTAAAGAATTGATACAATTTTTTAAGAGGAATGCTAATATTCAAGAAGGAGAACATATAACTTTTATAATATCAACACTTGTAGATAGTTCTTTTACTTTAATAAATCATGAAGAAAGTGAGATACAACCTTCAAAAGTTTAAAGAGTTGCATCTGATGAGTTTGACCTTAATTCTTTGGAACGAGACCTTGAAAAACGGCTTTAAATTTGACAATATCACCCAAATCAGAAAAATGAGGTTAGACAAACTTATCTTCAATGGGATTCATATCAAAAGCATCTTGACAATTATCTTTTATCTGGCCCTCCCAAAATTTTGTTTCAAGATCCGCTACTGCACAGAACTCTCACTGGTGCGGATTTTCTAACCACAAACTAACTGGCAAGTGTATCGGGTTGTACAAAATAATACCTCAGGTGAGTGAGGGTCGATCCATGAGAATTGATGGATCAAGCAACAACAATTGAGTGATAGGCTTAGTTAGACAAACAGAAAATAGTGTTTGAAAGTTTAAAATATTAAAAAGTAAATTCAAAGTTGAAGACAGGGCAGGTGAATAGGTGAGGAATAAAATATGGAGAAAGCAGTTAAGGGTTCAGAGTTATCTATTTTTCCGGATTTACTTTTCTTATTAACTATTTTAATTATGTAGGATTTAATTTATGACAAACTATATGTGACTAGACCCTAATTCCTTAGACCTTTCTAGTTTCCTCTAAAATTCATTAACAGCCAATTCTTTGGTCAATTAATTTCAATTAGAGGGTGATGATCAAATTCCAGTTTATATGCCACAAAAACTCTAATTACCCAAAAATAAAAGGATTATATGTCACGTATCCCGTTAAATCTAGATAATTAAAATTTAGGAGAATATGTTTTCAAGCTATTGTTCAAGTAAAGAGCTTTTCCAAGTTATACAAGAACTCAAATAGAAAGAGGATCATACTTCCGTTCCACCCAAATTCATAAGATAAAGAGCGAAAACAATTCTTAAATTATAAATCCATACATGAATTAAAATAGAAAAAGCAATAAAATCAATCCATACAAATAGACAGAGCTCCTAACCTTAACAATGGAGGATTAGTTGCTCATGGTTCAGAGTAGAAAGTTATGGAATACGGAATATAAATTTGTATAGAATTCCTCCGAACCCCTAAAGGAAGGAAAGTTTCTCCCTTTTATAACTAATCCTAATAAATTTAAAATCTAATTTTTAAAATTAAAATAATATCTTTTCCTAAAATCAATATTTGAATTTAAATTTGAATTAATTAACAAGTCTTCAGTTGATGGGTGTGGACCACTTGTTTAGTCCATTCTGCAGCTTCTAATATGTGTTTTCTGGGCTGGAAACTGGGTTAAAACAGCCCAGAAATCGCCCATAGTGTTTTTCTGCATTTTCTGTACGTGGCACATGTCACGCGTACGCGTCAGTCACGCGTACGCGTCGATGGTCTTTTCTGCGAGTCACGCGGACGCGTCAGGTATGCGCACGCATCGCCGTGCAAATCTTCAAATCACGCGTACGCGTCAATCACGCATACGCGTCGCTCCTCGCTGTCATCTCCTTTGATTTTTGTGCTGCAGAAACTCCATCAAATTCTGCCAAATGCTACCTAAAATAAACAAAACTGCAAAAGACTCAAAGTAGCATCCATATTGGCTAAAAGATAATTAATTCTTTATTAAACTCAACAAATTAGATGCAAATTCACTAGGAAAGATGCTCACGCATCACAACACCAAACTTGAACTGTTGCTTGTCCTCAAGCAACCAAAACTAATATAAGCTTAGGATGTGAATTTGCATGAGAATGAAAGTTCAATTAAGCTCATGTCTCTTCTTATAGTGGGGTTTACAACTGTAATTACTACAACATTTTTGGCCTAAGGTAACCCTTATTCAAAGCAACATTTAATAAAAGTTGCCTTAGATAGAAAAATACAACCTTTTTTAAGAGTTGCCTTTGAGTAAGGTAAAGATAACAAATTTTTTAGCCACCCACAAAAATTGTTGTCTTTGATATCTAAAGCAATACTTAAAAAATATTAGAATATAAAACATTAAAGACAACATTTTTAAATAAAAATACAACATTTTATAAGGGTTATAAAAAAATTGAATAAATAACTTTTATAAAAAATTGCCTAAAATCATTCATAGCTAAAAATTTTAGAGGAAAACTTTTAATCATATTCCCTCCAAATAATTATTTCCCAATCAAATGACTTAGAAAAAAAAAGAAAAGCTTGGTTCATTTCCATTGCTTCAGTTCATCACTGGCTCACTACTACCCACGGTTCGAAAAAAAGGGAAAAGCCCTAACTCTCGAAATCAACCCAGACGGCGCGACACGAACGACAGCAGGTCTCGTTGGTGTACGAGAGCAGGTCTCGTTCGCGTACGAGAGCAGGTCTCGGTCGGCGACGGCGCGGTGCTCCCTTTCATAGGCGTCGGCGTGTTGCTCTCCTCCACAGGCGTCGGCGCGTTGCTCTCCTCCACAGGTGTCGGCGCATTGCTCTCCTCCTCCTGTCTCAACTCCACGTCGCAGTCACCTTTGAGAAACCCCTCTCTTTCTTCCTCCTCTTCCCCTGTCTTGCCTCCTCCTCTTCGCAAGCTCAGACAACACTACATGCAGCGGTAACCCCCTTCTGCCTCCTCTGCGTATTGCTTGGTAAAAAGCTTCTGATTTTTACTATGGAATGGATTTTCTGAATACTTTGATTTTGAATGACGATTGGGAATGTTCTAAATTTTATTATGAAAATGGAAATTTTTGAATGCATTTATTCTAAATTTTCACCATGGGAATGTTTTGAATGTACTGAATTTTAGTAATACATAAAGCTGTTATATCATGGGTTTCATGTTGATGCTGATTTTACATTGATTCTTGCAGTAAATCCCCAATTAAAGGGCTACACCAGTTCTTGGAATTCCAGTTGCCAAAGCTATATGTGAACCCATCACAGGTAAACATTTTCCTTCTTGGCCCTGGACATCTAGCTATTTCTTGGCTGTGCCTCTGATCCTAAGAAATCCACGTTCATGCCCTGTGGATGGTGTTATTTAGCAATTAGCAGGGAAATAAAATAAAAAGTGTCATCGGAAAATCTGTGTGAAATGACTTTCAGGATGTGTAGTAGTTTTATGTCTTTATTAGCATGGAGTGATATTGTCTTTGGTTAGTTTTATTAAACAAGATATGCATCCTTTCTTGTTCATATTTTACGATTATGCTATTAAATTATTCAATTGTTACCATTCATTTACACAGCATTTTCTAACTTGGACATTCTGAAGTTTGTGCTCGACATTCTTTTGTTTTATTTTGCCTTAAGTGGAAATTGGGTGTTTATTATACCAAGATAGTTCCTTTAAATGCATCCTCAACTCGAAATTAAAGTTGATGGCGATGGTGAATATAGTGGAAACCTGAAATTAAATAGAAGTGGAAACCTGAAATTCTTTTAAAAGCATGAGTTAAGCTGGGTGTATTTAATGTTATTGGTATCTTTGTGTAGTATGTTTACACTTCTTTAATCTTGCAAATACATCTATATGTTCTGAATTTTTAATCAGAGGCCAATAAACGTATTAAATGAAAAGTGAACTTTTACTTCTATTTAATTTGTTGACTTTGTTTTGACTAATCTCTTAGCCAAATAAATATCTTAATTGAAAGTTATGCCATGCTGCAGGTACCAGAGGCTCAGCTAGCACAGTAGAACTACATCTTGGTTGTTGGAGAGCAGGATGCAAAGACTGGACAGGTGCTTCTTATTTTTGCTTTGGAGTTTGGATGCTGCATTAACAGTTCTCACTTTCAGGTACAGTTATTTAGTTGAGTTATACTGAATCCATTTGATGATATTTTGGTTGCTGTTATCTGCGTAATCCATGCTAGCGTTTTCAGTAAGAATTGAATTCATGCACTTTAGCTTGTTTATACTTTATAGTAGCATTTAGTGATGCATTATTAAGCAAAGTTGCTCTTATAGTCTCTATGAATTTGATTGTTTTCCTCCACCTTAAATTGAGAAAGGTGAAAACACTGAATAATAATGTTTTTTTATCTTGCTGAAAGTTAAAACATATTGCAAATATTGTTTGGAGATTATTTTTTGTAGGTTCTTGTTTGTTAGATTATGTTACTTTCTGGTTGCAGGATTTTAAAGTAGTTCGTTGGTGCACGAAATTGTAAATCACACTTTTCACAACTCCGCACAACTAACCAGCAAGTACACTGGGTCGTCCAAGTAATACCTTACGTGAGTAAGGGTCGATCCCACGGAGATTGTCGGCTTGAAGCAAGCTATGGTTATTTTGTAACTCTTAGTCAGGAAATTAGTAATAAAATTGATTGGGTTTATGAAGAGTAATTAACATAAAATAAATAATACTTGTTATACTGTAATAGAGAAAAGATTGAGGTTTTGGAGATGCTCTGTCTTCTGAATCTCTGCTTTTCTACTGTCCTTCTTCTTCACGCACGCAGGTTTCCTTCCATGGCAAGCTGTATGTTGGTGGATCATCGTTGTCAATGGCTACCAATCGTCCTCTCAGTGAAAAGAGTCCATGTACATGGCTAATCATCTGTTAGTTCTCACTAATGTTGGAATAGGATCCATTAATCCTTTTGCACACTGTCACTGCGCCCAGCATTCATGAGTTTGAAACTCGTCACAGTTATTCCTTCCTGGATCCTACTCGGAATACCACAGACAAGGTTTAGAATTTTCGGATCTCAGGAATGCTACCAATTGATTCTAGCTTATACCACGAAGATTCTGATCTCACATATTTGAATGTTCTGTTGTCAGGAGATGCAATCAAACGTATGAGCCAGGAACCCAAGAATACACACTCAATCTAAGATAGAGCGGAGGTGGTTGTCAGGCACACGTTCATAGGTTGAGAATGGTGATGAGTGTCACGGATCATCACATTCATCATGTTGAAGTGCAAGTGAATATCTTAGAATAGAAACAAGCGTGATTGAATGAAAAACAGTAGTAATTGCATTAATTCATCGAGACACAGCAGAGCTCCACACCCCCAACCATGGGGTTTAGAGACTCATGCCATAGAAAATACAAGTTCTGATGTAAAATGTCATAAGGTACATAGTAAGTCTCTAAAAGTAGTTTTTATACTAAACTAGTGGCCTAGGTTTATAGAAAATGAGTAAACTAAGATAGATAGTGCAGAAATCCACTTCCGGGGCCCACTTGGTGTGTGCTTGGGCTGAGCATTGAGCTTTACACGTATAGAGGCTTCTCTTGGAGTTAAACGCCAGGTTGCAGCCTGTTTGTGGCGTTTAACTCTGGTTTGTAACCTGTTTCTGGCGTTTAACTTCAGAATAGGGCAAGAAGTTGGCGTTTAAACGCCAGTTTGCATCGTCAAAACTTGGGTAAAGTATGGACTATTATATATTTCTGGAAAGCCCTGGATGTCTACTTTCCAACGCGATTGAGACTGCACCAATTGGGTTTCTGTAGCTCCAGAAAATCCATTTCGAGTGCAGGGAGGTCAGAATCCAATAGCATCTGCAGTCCTTTTTCAGCCTCTGAATCAGATTTTTGCTCAGGTCCCTCAATTTCAGCCAGAAAATACCTTAAATCACAGAAAAACACACAAACTCATAGTAAAATCCAGAAATGTGATTTTTGCATAAAAACTAATAAAAATATACTGAAAAGTAGCTAAATCCTACTAAAAACTATATGAAATACCCCCAAAAAGCGTATAAAATATCCGCTCATCACAACACCAAACTTAAACTGTTGCTTGTCCTCAAGCAAATAGATAAATAAAACAGTATAGAAAGAAAATCAAGAGGCAATAGTATCTCAGAGTTTTATATGAAGCTCAAATTCTCATTAGATGAGCGGGACTAGTAGCTTTTTGCTTCTGAACAGTTTTGGCACCTCAATTTATCCTTTGAAGTTCAGAATGATTGGCATCTATAGGAACTCAGAATTCAGATAGTGTTATTGATTCTCCTAGTTTAGTATGTTGACTCTTGAACACAGCTACTTTATGAGTCTTGGCCGTGACCCTATGCACTTTATTTTCCAGTATTACCATCGGATACATAAATGCCACAGACACATAACTGGGTGAACCTTTTCAGATTGTGACTTAGCTTTGCTAAAGTCCCCAGAGTTCTTAAGCACACTCTTTTTGCTTTGGACCACGACACCGCTCAGTCTCAAGTTTTTCACTTGACACCTTCACGCCACAAGCACATGGTTAGGGACAGCTTGGTTTAGCCGCTTAGGCCAGGATTTTATTCCTTTAGGCCCTCCTATCCATTAATGCTCAAAGCCTTGGATCCTTTTTACCCTTGCCTTTTGGTTTAAAAGGCTATTGGCTTTTTCTGCTTGCTTTTTCTTTTTCTTTCTTTTTCTTTTATTTTTTGCCATTTTTTTGCAAGCTTTGTATTCACTGCTTTTTCTTGCTTCAAGAATCAATTTTATGATTTTTTAGATTATCAATAACATTTCTCCTTTTTCATTATTCTTTCAAGATCCAACAAATTTAACATTCATAAACTTTACTATAAAAAATTATGCACTGTTCAAGCATTCATTCAGAAGACAAAAAGTATTGCCACCACATATAAATAATTTGAATTTTTCTTATTAAGAACTCGAAAATAAAACTGCCTCCTTATTCTAAAAAATCTGCTATTTTATTCATGTTTAATGATGATGAGAAAAATAAATTATAGCTTACTTGGAGATAAAAAAATAAAAATAAAAATAAAAATAAAAATACTAATTACTATTATTCATGTGACTCCTAGGGTGGATCTCTAATAGCAAAAGTTATCACAGAGTTAAGATTAGGACTCAACAACCTTTATTTTAGGAGATGGATGCTCCTTTAATCTGCGGGGTGTCTGGCCCTTCAAGAGACAGCTTCTGGCGCTTCAGCTCCTGTAGCTCACGTCTTTGCTTCTCTTGTTCCTTCAGCAGTTTGCAGAGCATGCTATTTTGAACTTGCTGTTCTTCTTTCAGTTGATCCATAGCTTCTTGCAGCTTGGTGACAGATGCTTCTAGGCGGGTCCAGTAGTCAATCTGAGGGATTTCTAGGAGGAACTCCTGTGCCCTCCTTTTGATGGAGTTATCTTGCACTTGTTGTCTTTCCATTGACTTTTTGGTGATTGGGTGCTCGACTGAGATATACTCATCCACTCCCATCTTTACCCCAGCGTCTTTGTATAGCAGAGATATTAAGCTTGGGTAAGCCAATTTGGCTTCTTTGGAGTTCTTGTTTGCAATTATGTAGAGCTCACAAGAAATTAGATGATGAATCTCCACTTCTTTTCCCTGCATAATACAATGGATCATCATTGCTCTTTTGAGAGTGACCTCAGAGCGGTTACTGGTGGGCAGTATGGAACGCCGAATGAAGTCCAGCCAACCCCTAGCGACTGGTTTGATATCTCCTCTCTTGAGTTGATTTGGGACACCCTTTGTGTTGGTTGTCCACTTGGTTCCAGGGATGTATATATCCTCTAGAACTTGGTCCAAGCGCTTATCTGATCTCACCATTCTCCTATTAAAGGAGCCCGTTCATCTTGTAGTTGTTGCAGCTTGAAGACCTCTCTTATTTTGTCAAGGTGGAAGTAAATAGCCTTCCCTCTGACCATGGTTCGAAAGGTGTAGAAGGTGATTCCAGTCCTTCTCTGCTTATCTGTTTGCCACAAATTTGAGTAGAATTCCTGAACCATGTTTCTTCCCACCTTTGTCTCAGGATTAGCTAGGATTTCCCAGTCTCTTTTTCGAATTTGCTCTTGGATCTCCGGATATTCGTCTTCGTTCAGATCAAATTTAACTTTCGGGATCACTGATCTTAGACCCATTATTTTATAGTAATGATCTGCATGTTCTTTTGTTAAGAACCTCTCTTGATTCCAAAGTGGTTTTGGATTATTCTCTTTCTTCCCTCTTGAAGTGGTTTGTTTTCCCTTGGGGGCCATGATCTTAGTGAGTCTTGACTTGGTGATCACGGAAAAATACACCAATCTTAGAGGTTTGCTTGTCCTCAAGTAAAAGAAAGGAAAAGAGAGGAATAGAAGGAGAGCCAAATTCGAATGGTGGAGGAGAGGGGGTGGCCGAATGGCAATTTAAAAGGGAGGGGGTGGGCACGAAAATTTTGAAAAAGATATGATAGAAGATATGATTTGTAAAAGATATGATAGAAAATATGAGTTGTAAAAGATATGATAGAAGATGTGAGTTGTAAAAGATAAATATGATATTCATAAGATGCAATTTTAAAATTGAAAAGATATGAGAGAGATTTAAAAAAGATAAATTTGAATTTGAAAAGATAATATGAGTTGAAAAAAAGATTTGAGAAGAAATTAAAGAAAGATTAAGGAGAACTTTTAGGATTAATATGAAATTTATTATCATTATTTATTTATTTATTTATTTTTGAAATTGAAGTTGAAAGATGAAATTTTGTAACATGTTTATGTAAGAAATTATGGATGGAATCATGAAAATTTGAAAAAAAATGAGTTGGAAACAAAACTTCCTCCCCTCTACAATCCTGGCGTTAAATGCCCAATTGTTGCTTGTTTTGGGCGTTTAACGCCCAGCTGATGCTTCTTTTGGGCGTTTAATGCCCAGCTGGTGCTTCTGGCTGGCGTTAAATGCCAGAAATCCTTTGTCACTGGGCGTTTTTCTAAACGCCCAAGATGCTGCAATTTTGGCGTTAAACACCCAAAATGGTACCCATTCTAGCGTTTAACGCCCAGAAATGTATCTTTACTGGCGTTAAATGCCCAGTTGATGCTTCTTTTGGGCGTTTAACGCCTAAAAACATCTCTTACTGGCGTTTTCGTGCCAGTGAGCTCCTTTTCTCTGTGAATCCTCTGAATCCTTCTGTAACTCTGTGAACTCTTGTAATTAAGAATTAATCTTGAAGATAATTTAGATCAAACTCATATAATTATTATTTGAATAACAAATAAACCTTGCTAATGGCTAGGTTGCCTCCCAGCAAGCACTTCTTTATTGTCTTTAGCTGGACCTTACTGAGCTTTTAATCTAGTCTCAGCCTTGAGTATTCTTGCTCAACATTGCCGTCAAGATAATGCTTGACTCTCTGTCCATTAACAATGAACTTCTTATTAGAATCAATGTCTTGAAGCTCCACATAGCCATATGGTGACACACTTGTAATCACATATGGTCCCCTCCACCGGGATTTCAGTTTCCCGGGGAATAATCTGAACCTAGAGTTAAACAGCAGAACCTTTTGTCCTGGTTCAAAGACTCTGGATGACAGTTTCTTATCATACCACCTTTTTGCTTTTTCCTTGAAAATTTTTGCATTTTCGAAAGCATTGAGTCTGAATTCCTTTAGCTCATTTAACTGGAGTAATCTCTTCTCTCCAGCTAACTTAGCATCCAGGTTTAGGAATCTGGTTGCCCAGTAGGCCTTATGCTCCAGTTCCACGGGCAGATGACAGGCCTTGCCATACACAAGCTGGTATGGAGAGGTTCCTATAGGAGTCTTGAATGCTGTTCTGTATGCCCACAGAGCATCATCCAAGCTTTTTGCCCAATCTCTTCTACGGGCAATTACAGTCCGTTCCAGGATTCTTTTTAGTTCTCTATTAGAGACTTCAGCTTGCCCATTTATTTGTGGATGATATGGAGTTGCTACTTTGTGGCTAATTCCATATCGGACCATAGTAGAGTAAAGTTGTTTATTGCAGAAATGAGTGCCTCCATCACTGATTAGTACTCTAGGGACACCAAACCTGCTGAAGATATGTTTCTGGAGGAATTTCAGCACTGTCTTAGTATCATTAGTGGGTGTTGCAATTGCCTCTACCCATTTAGATACATAGTCTACTGCCACCAGAATATACGTGTTTGAGTATGATGGTGGAAAAGGCCCCATGAAGTCAATACCCCATACATCAAACAACTCAATCTCCAAGATCCCTTGTTGAGGCATGGCGTAACCATGAGGCAGATTATCATCTCTCTGGCAACTGTCACAGTTAGGTACGAACTCTCGGGAGTCTCTATAGAGAGTAGGCCAGTAGAAGCCACATTGGAGAACCTTGGTGGCTGTTCGCTCACCTCCGAAATGGCATCCATATTGTGATCTATGGCAATGCCATAAGATCTTCTGTGCCTCTTCATTGGGCACACATCTACGGATTATTCCGTCTGTACATCTCTTAAAGAGATATGGTTCATCCCATAAGTAGTACTTTGCATCAGAAATTAATTTCTTTATTTGCTGCCTGCTGTACTCTTTGGGTATGAATCTTACAACTTTATAGTTTGCAATATTTGCAAACCATGGTGTTTCCTGAATGGCAAACAATTGCTCATTTGGAAAGGTTTCAGAGATCTCAATAGAGGGGGAGGACGCCCCTTCTACTGGTTCTATCCGGGACAGATGATCAGCCACTTGGTTCTCTGTCCCTTTTCTGTCTCTTATTTCTATATCAAACTCTTGAAAAAGCAACACCCATCTTATGAGCCTGGGTTTTGAATCCTGCTTTGTAAGTAGATATTTAAGAGCAGCATGGTCAGTGTACACAATCACTTTTAATCCTACTAAGTATGATCTAAACTTGTCAATGGCATAAACCACTGCAAGCAGCTCTTTTTCTGTGGTTGTGTAATTTTTTTGTGCATCATTTAAAACACGGCTAGCATAATAAATGACATGCAGAAGCTCGTTATGCCTCTGTCCCAGTACTGCACCAATGGCATGGTCACTGGCATCACACATTAGTTCGAATGGTAATGTCCAGTCTGGTGCAGAAATAACTGGTGCTGTGACCAGCTTAGCTTTCAGAGTTTCAAACGCTTGCAGACACTATGTGTCAAACACAAATGGCATGTCAGCAGCTAGCAGATTGCTCAGAGGTTTTGTAGTTTTTGAAAAATCCTTTATAAACCTCCTATAGAATCCTGCATGCCCCAAAAAGCTTCTGATTGCCTTAACATTGGCAGGTGGTGGTAACTTTTCAATTACTTCCACTTTAGCTTGATCCACCTCTATTCCCTTGTTTAAAATTTTATGCCCAAGGACAATTCTTTCACTCACCATAAAGTGACATTTTTCCCAGTTTAAAACTAGGTTGGTCTCTTGGCATCTTTTCAGAACAAGTGCTAAATGGTCAAGGCAGGAGCTGAATGAGTCTCCAAATACTGAAAAGTCATCCATGAAGACTTCCAGAAATTTCTCTACCATATCAGAGAAGATAGAGAGCATGCACCTCTGAAAGGTTACAGGTGCATTGCACAGACCAAAAGGCATCCTTCTGTAGGCAAACACTTCAGAAGGACATGTGAATGCTGTTTTCTCTTGGTCCTGAAGATCTACTGCAATTTGATTGTAACCTAAATAGCCATCCAAAAAGCAGTAATATTCATGACCTGCTAGTCTCTAGCATCTGGTCTATGAATGGTAAAGGAAAGTGATCCTTCCTGGTGGTTGTATTGAGCCTTGTGTAATCAATACACATACGCCACCCTGTAACTGTTCTTGTAGGAACCAGTTTATTCTTTTCATTATGAACCACTGTCATGCCTCCCTTCTTGGGAACAACTTGGACAGGGCTCACCCAGGGGCTATCAGAAATAGGATAAATAATCCCAGCCTCTAGTAACTTGGTGACCTCTTTCTGCACCACCTCCTTCATGGTTGGATTTAGCCGCCTCTATGGTTGAACCACTGGCTTAGCATCGTCCTCCAATAGGATCTTGTGCATGCATCTTGTTGGCTGATGCCCTTAAGATCACTTACGGACCACCCAAGAGCTGTCTTGTGTGTCCTTAGCACTTGAAGTAGTGCTTTATCTTCCTGTGGATTTAAAGCAGAGCTTATGATCACCGAAAAAGTGTCACCTTCTCCCAGAAATGCATATTTCAGGGATGGTGGTAGTGGTTTGAGCTCGGGGTTAGGAGGTTTCTCCTCTTCCTGAAGAATTTTCAGAGGCTCTTTTATTTCCTCTGATTCCTCCAGATCAGCCTGAACATCTTTAAAGATGTCTTCTAGCTCTGATTCGAGACTCTCAGCCATGTTGATCTCCTCTACCAAGGAGTCAATAATATCAACACTCATGCAGTCTTTTGATGTGTCTGGATGCTTCATTGCCTCAACAGCGTTCAGCCTGAACTCATCCTCATTGACTCTTAAGGTCACTTATCCTTTTTGGACATCAATGAGGGTTCATCCAGTTGCTAGGAAAGATCTTCCTAAAATGAGAGTTGCACTCTTGTGCTCCTCCATTTCCAGCACTATAAAGTCAGTGGGAAAGGCAAATGGCCCAACCTTGACAATCATGTCCTCAATTATTCCTGATGGATATTTAATGGAGCCATCAGCAAGTTGAAGACATATCCGGGTTGGTTTGACCTCTTCAGTCAAGCTAAGCTTTCTGATAGTGGATGTAGGGATTAGATTGATACTTTCCCCAAGGTCACATAGAGCTGTCTTGGTACAAGTACCCTCTAATGTGCATGGTATCATAAAGCTTCCGGGATCCTTAAGCTTTTCTGGTAAGCTTGTTAGAATGACTGCACTGTATTCTTCAGTGAGAAAAACTTTTTTTGTTTCTCTCCAATCCTTCTTATGACTTAAGATCTCTTTCATGAACTTAGCATAAGAGGGTATTTGCTCAAGTGCCTCTGCAAACGGAATCTTTATTTCAAGAGTCCTGAGATAGTCTGCAAAGCGGGCAAATTATTTATCATGTTCCGCTTGGCGGAGTTTCTGAGGATAAGACATTTTGGCTTTATATTCTTCAACCTTAGTTGCTGCAGGTTTATTTTCTACAGAGGCAGGTTGAGAAGCCTTCTTAAGGGAGTTATTATCAGCACTTGCAGGTGTCTGATCCCTCACTAGCGTTTGAACGCCGGAATTGGACATGGATTGGGCGTTTAACGCCAGATTCCTACCCTTTTCTGGCATTTGAACGCCAGAACTGGACATGGATTGGGCGTTTAATGCCAGTTTTTCACCCTTTTCTGGCATTTGAACGCCAGACTTATTCCTCTCTGGGCTCTTACTGTCCTTAGAGGGATTTTGGATAGCAGGTTGCTCATCCTCTGTCAGCTGTTCTTTTTTTGGCTTTCTGCTGCTTTAAGTTGAGATATTTAATATTTTTCCACTTCTTAATTGAACTACTTGGCACTCCTCTGTTATCTATTTTGATAACTGCTATTTTGTCTGATTCAATTGTGATTCCATATCCTTGTTAGTATTTTTGGTTTCTTGTAGCATCTCCTGAAATTCTGCTAACTGCCTTGTTATAGAAGATAGTTGCTGATTGAGTTCAGCAACTTGTTCCTGAGGACTAAAGTCAGTTGATACTGCCTTAGCTTCTTCTTTCATGGAGGGCTCATTACTTATGTACAGATGCTGATTTCTAGCAACTGTATCAATAAGCTCTTGAGCCTCTTCAATAGTCTTTCTCATGTGTATAGATCCACCAGCTGAGTAGTCTAGAGATACCTGAGCTTTTTCTGTAAGCCCATAGTAGAAGATGTCTAACTGCACCCACTCTGAAAACATTTTAGAGGGGCATTTCCTTAGCATCCCTCTGTACCTCTCCCAGGCGTTATAAAGGGATTCATTATTCTCTTGTTTAAAGCCTTGGATGTCCAGCCTTAGCTGTGTCATCCTTTTTGGAGGGAAATATTGATTCAGGAATTTGTCTGATAACTGTTTCCATGTTCTTATGCTTGCTGTAGGTTGGTTATTTAACCACCTCTTAGCTTGATCTTTTACAGCAAATGGAAATAGTAATAATCTGTAGACATCCTGATCTACTTCCTTGTCACGTACTGTGTCAGCAATTTGCAAGAATTGTGCCAGAAACTCAGTAGGTTCTTCCTGTGGAAGACCGAAATACTGGCAATTTTGCTGCACCATGACAATGAGCTGAGGATTTAGCTCAAAATTGCTTGCATTGATGGGAGGTATACAGATGCTGCTCCCATATGCAGCAGTAATGGGGTTAGCATATGACCCCATAGTCTTTCTGGATTGTTCATTTCCATTTAGGTCCATGATGGATAAAAGGGAATTGATATGAATTGCAAATAAGATATATTTTTGTTTTTTTTTATTTTATTTAAGTAGAAACAAACCGAATAATTAAAAATAAATAAAAATAATAAGATAAAATAAAATAATTAGAAATTAAAATATAAATTTCGAAAACTAAGAGAAAAATAATTTTGAAAACTAAAATAATTACTTAATTAAGAAGATTTGAAAAACTTTGGATATGATTTTTGAAAAAGATTTTGAATTTTGAAATTTCAAAACTAAGATAAGATAGAATAAAAAAGTTTTAAAATAAAAATCTGAATTTTTAAAGGAAAATTCGAAAATTAATTAAAATAAAGAGAAAAGATATTTTTGAATTTAATGAAGAAAGAGAAAAACAGTAAAAATGACACCAAACTTAAATTTCTAGATCAAAACAAAGGAAACAAACAGGAAAACTTTGAATATCACGATGAACGCTAAGAACAACTTTTGAAAAATTTTTAAGAAAATAGAAACACAAAGGACACCAAACTTTAAAAAAAATTTATATTCTGAGCACTAATAATTCGAAAAAAACTTGAAAGAAAAATAAAATCATGCAATTGACACCAAACTTAAAATATGAAACTAAACTCAAACAGAAAAACTCAATTATTAGTTTATAAAAATTTTCGAAAAAATTTGAAAAAGAAAATAAGGATTTTAAAAAAAAAGTTTCAACTAAAAACAATAATAGAAGACACAATTTTAGTGACTCTAAACTAAAAAGATAAATTTTTCCTAATCTAAGCAACAAAATAAACCATCAGTTGTCCAAACTCGAACAATCCCCGGCAACGGCGCCAAAAACTTGGTGCACAAAATTGTAAATCACACTTTTCACAACTCCGCACAACTAACCAGCAAGTGCACTGGGTCGTCCAAGTAATACCTTACGTGAGTAAGGGTCGATCCCATGGAAATTGTCGGTTTGAAGCAAGCTATGGTTATTTTGTAACTCTTAGTCAGGAAATTAGTAATAAAATTGATTGGGTGTATGAAGAGTAATTAACATAAAAGAAATAATACTTGTTATGCTGTAATGGAGAACAGATTGAGGTTTTGGAGATGCTCTGTCTTCTGAATCTCTACTTTTCTACTGTCTTCTTCTTCACGCACGCAGGTTTCCTTCCATGGCAAGCTGTATGTTGGTGGATCACCTTGTCAATGGCTACCAGTCGTCCTCTCAGTGAAAAGGGTCCATTTACATGGCTAATCATCTGTCGGTTCTCACTAATGTTGGAATAGGATCCATTGATCCTTTTGCACACTGTCACTGCGCCCAGCATTCATGAGTTTGAAGCTCGTCACAGTTATTCCTTCCTGGATCCTACTCGGAATACCACAGACAAGGTTTAGAATTTTCGGATCTCAGGAATGCTGCCAATTGATTCTAGCTTATACCACGAAGATTCTGATCTCACATATTTGAATGTTCTGTTGTCAGGAGATGCAATCAAACGTATGAGCCAGGAACCCAAGAGATACACACTCAATCTAAGATAGAGCGGAGGTGGTTATCAGGCACACGTTCATAGGTTGAGAATGGTGATGAGTGTCACGGATCATCACATTCATCATGTTGAAGTACAAGTGAATATCTTAGAATAGAAACAAGCGTGATTAAATGAAAAACAGTAGTAATTGCATTAATTCATCGAGACACAGTAGAGCTCCTCACCCCCAACCATGGGGTATAGAGACTCATGCCGTAGAAAATACAAGTTCTGATGTGAAATGTCATAAGGTACATAGTAAGTCTCTAAAAGTAGCTTTTATACTAAACTAGTGACCTAGGTTTACAGAAAATGAGTAAACTAAGATAGATAGTGCAGAAATCCACTTCCGGGGCCTACTTGGTGTGTGCTTGGGCTGAGCATTGAGCTTTATACGTGTAGAGGCTTCTCTTGGAGTTAAACACCAGGTTGCAGCCTGTTTGTGGCGTTTAACTCTAGTTTGTAACCTGTTTCTGGCGTTTAACTTCAGAATAGGGCAGGAAGTTGGTGTTTAAACGCCGGTTTGCATCATCAAAACTTGGGTAAAGTATGGACTATTATATATTCCTGGAAAGCCCTGGATGTCTACTTTCCAACTCAATTGAGACCGCACCAATTGGGTTTCTGTAGCTCCAGAAAATTCATTTCGAGTGCAGGGAGGTCAGAATCCAACAGCATCTGCAGTCCTTTTTCAGCCTCTGAATCAGATTTTTGCTTAGGTCCCTCAATTTCAGTCAGAAAATACCTGAAATCACAGAAAAATACACAAACTCATAGTAAAATCCGGAAATGTAATTTTTGCATAAAAACTAATAAAAATATACTGAAAAGTAGCTAAATCCTACTAAAAACTATATGAAAATACCCCCAAAAAGCGTATAAAATATCCGCTCATCATTCGTATATTAAATCTCTCGATATTTATTGAAGCATATGTCCTAGTACTTTGAAGTTATCATTTGGAATCACAAGCATCTTGCCTTTTTGAACTAATATTTCTACGAGCCTGCAATTTTTTTCTATCTATATTCATGGTGTTCCTTTTGAAATAAACTTTTTTTATAGTTAAAATATAAATCTAGCTGTTATATATATCATCAATTTTGAAATTAGTCCTTGTAGAATAAGAAGGCCTTTATATCAGTCTCTACCCATGTAGCTATTTTAAAGAAGCCCCTACCATCAAGTAAAATTAGTGATTATGTTTCACTACTTGATTTGCTCCTCATTTTGCTGTTTTATGTGATATAGAATTTGGCAATTTTTGTTATATTTCACTACTTGATTTGCTCCTCATTGTGCTGTTTTATGTCTGTTTAATATTTTTATACAGCAACATAATGAAAAATGGAGCAACTTCAAAGAGGAAAAGGCTAATAAAAAAGTATCAAGCTCATTTGGAAAGAGAAGAGGAGCATATTGAAGTTTTAATTACTGAGGATGATAGATCTAGGCCATTCCCAAATGATGGAGGAAATTTTCATATCCCCCATGAGGAAGATTATGTTGGTGAACATGAAAATGACAATTTTGATGTGGAAGCTGACCAAGTTATGGAAGATGCTCATGTAGAAGGTGATGTCCTTTTGTTTGTTACTATTTGTTTTACATTTTTTTATTATCATTATTTTTTTTACAAATCCATATATATTTGATTCACGGCTTCCCTTTCTATATGAATAGTAACATGTGCATATACTTGTTTAATTTGGAAAGACTTCTATATAATTCACGGCTGTCCCTTTCTGTAATACCCTGACTACCAAAGGCAACGCTTCCGGCTGCGCAACTCTGATAGCTCAGATATTACGATGACACTTATACTATTTAATACTAAAATATGAGCCTGTTTGAAACTTTAAACCGCAATACCGCTCCCAAAAATACTTTTACTATACAACGTCCAGAACCAGCCAATATTCATATCATTCAAGGCCATTCCGGCTCACGATTCAATCCAGAACCAATCAATATGTATAATCATACACAGCCATTCTAGCTCACAACAAAACAGCACTTCCACATTCAAAATTATCAAATTCATGAAACCGACATTTAAGCCATAAATCATTTTCTCAATTCATTTCACTTCGAAATCAAGTTTCAACTCTTTTAAGCCTTTGCTTTAAAGATCTCATTTCTCAAATCATTTCGGCTCATAAGCCACTTTTACTCAAGGTAAATTCCCCTTTTAAAAACAATGCCACTCTCGGCATCCTCTTTCCAAAACTTCTATAATCATGGCAAGTTAAAAGCCTCTTTGAGATATTCAAAATCACCCATCCAACAATGGGATTTTATAACAAAAGTTTCTCGGCAGAGTCCCAAGTCTTTAGGGGAGAATAACATAACTCATTTTTCCAAATTCATTTAAAATCATTAAAACCTTGGCTTTTCTATTTGAGTAATAAAATAAGATCTAAGCCAAACCGAATCACGTAATCATTTACTTCTTTCAAGCCGTTTCCTTTACTTAGGAAAACCAACTTCAACCCCCATAATAAATTCTAGAATGTTTCAACTATTCAAAATTGTTTTAGTCTTGCAAGAATTCAGAGTTCAAGAGTACTTAAAGCCTTTCTCTAAAACATTTCAAAATGAAACTTGTCAATAGACATTCAAGTTCTTTCAACGTCATTGAAACTCCTCTAATTGAAACCCTCAAGTCAAATTCAAAGGCATTGCCCTTGTCACATTTAAAACAGCTTTAAAACATAAGTTTCATCTAAATAACTTTTTTTTCTGAAAGAGATACAATGCCTTTCTTAAGAAGCAAGACTAAATCACAATTTCCTATTTAATAATTCATTTCAAAAGCATGAATCATCCTTTTCTTGATAATTCAAATAAAATAGTAGAAGTCTTTAACTCATCATTTTTCCAAACAACCTTTCAATAAAGACTCGGATTTTATAGAAATTCCGGCAGCATCTCCCCTAAAACTTGGACTTTGCCACCCGGTTCGGGTCCCAACAAAAACCATTCCACAATCCTTTTCCAACAGCCCAAAATCCAAAATCAATTCAAAATCAAACTAAATCCAACAGTCGCCTCATTGGCACATCTCAAAGAAACCGTTTCAAAATCACACCAATATCAACCGAATTAACTCATTTCTAAAGCTTTAAAGAAGCAGTTCAGCGATAAGTCATTTATCAAAACCAAATCAATTAAAGCACCCCAGGCTGAATTTTAAAAGTATTCTATCTTTCACATCATCAGAATAATTGACACGATTCAAACCAATCCTCAACGGATTAAACTCATATTTCAAGCCTTTAAAGAATCAACTCCAAAACATTACATTTCACAAAGCCGCACAATAATTCATCCAAACAAACATCCATAATCATTCGAGTCAATCAAATAATACATAAGGTAGATACAATCACTAAATACACCATATCTCACATCAGTATCCATATGTAATAATTCCAGTATACAAAATATAGTTTTGGGAAAGTGCCCCTACCTCAAAACACAACTCCATAACCCAAACGCCTCATGGAGTCCTTTCCGCCTCAAACTGAACTGATGGCAACCAAAACCTCAGCTCCAAGCCACTTTCGCAACAGTCTCAACAACTCTAATCGCAACATACAACAACCAAACTCAATCTTATAGCAATTAACGCCACAAACCTCAACGTGAGATAACAGAATAATAACGAAAAAGCTTTCAAATCGAAACGCTTACCGAATCGAAGGAGGAACGGCTGAACCGGAACAATGGCGGTCTTCAAACCGGTTCAGCGGCAGCCCGGCAGCCACCTCAAGCAGCAGTGGAGACGAATTCCGACCATGACAACCGCGACTGCACGACAACGTCATAACCATAAAAACCTAGGAACAGAAAGAATGAGAACCGACTGCAAGGACCCTTACCGGCGGTGGTTTCAGCGGCCAAGGCGGTTTTCTCCGGCGGCCATACAGTGGACTACAACCACAGCGGCAGTGAGGTTTTCCGGCTGTCAGAACTCCGGCAACGCAACAGCAGGGACGTTTTTTAGCGGCAGAGGCTTACCAGCGCAACTCAACACAGGACCAGATAGAGCGGTGGCAGCCTCCAGCAACTCCGGCGAGCTCCCTCAACAACGATAACGGTCGGAGCCTCGGTGGCATTGACGATGGCAGGAACGGCGGGGATAGCTTCGCACGGCACGACGGCGCTTGACCCTTCCCCCACCGCGAGCTCTCTGCCTCTCGCTCTCCATCGCGACGGCGACAGTGAGGGACACGACGATGTGGCTCCAACGGCGCACCACCCATCTCGCGTGTTCCCTGTACGTGATCCCAACGGCAGCAGATCGACGAGGATGAGCTCCTCTAGCTCGCTTACGGCAGCTATTTCCTCAACCCTCTTCTGCGCGAACAGTGGCGACAGCATTGCGAAGATTCGACGGCAGCGGTGCGGGTGACAACTCGCAGGGCTGACGACAGCGATGCGACGGCGGTGGTGAAGCCCGACACGCCGGCGACGCCATTCTTTCCTCTCCTTCCCTCATTCTGGCTCAGTTTCCCCCTTTTTGATTTCCGTTTCTTCTCTGAAGTTGTCGTGTTGCAGGTTTGCTAAAAGGAAGAAGAAAGGGTGGCGGCTGTAAGGAGGGTTGCGGCGCTAAAATAGGGACTGAGGATGCGTTACACCGAAGGGGATGAAGCAGGGGTGGAGGTGTGGCTGCGCTTTGATTTGGGAAAGGGGAAGTGTTGCTGCTGCTGGGCTCAGGGGAACCGGGTAACTGGGTTAGGGTTTTTGAGTAAAATTAGGGTTAGGGACATTTTAGTAATTTCACTTAAGAAGCATCAAAGGCTATTAAACAGGATGGAGTTAAAACGACGTGCTTAACCTCCGCACACTAATCTCATATCAACCTCAAAGTTTCAACTTTCCAACTCCCTCATTTTTACAAATTATTTTCAATAAAATGCCCCAACCAAATAATTAGAAATAATATACTTAATTTTTTTATTTTCCAAAATAACAATATTAATATTTAAAATATTACTTATCTAATCCAAATCATATAAAATCCTTATTATTTCATA
>NC_029790.2:122155852-122167885 GCF_000816755.2 Arachis ipaensis
GAACAAAACACCCACAACTCATAACGTGGTACACCTACCGCTTCACCTCCCATATACACATATCACGTCTTTAAAAACTAACGCATCGTGCCAGTACATCTACAGATCGCACGTGACATCAAAGCAATTCTCGAGTCTACTTAGAAGGATACAAGATTCTAGAAAGGAGAGTCAAATGTCAAGGATAGTACTCAAAGATTTGAGAGAATGTATCCAATTCCAAATAAACAAGGACACTCAAGCAATGAAGTTTGCTAGACTCAATTCAATTGACAACTTCAAGATAACCCTTGGATCAAGGAGATTCAATAGGATCAATAGGAAGGAGAATCAGCGCATTAGTTTGAAACAATTTCAAGATGAGTCGAAGAAGTAAGAGGTTACAGAAAAGAATATCTCAGACCCAAGCCAAGCTCACAGAACTCAAGAGCATAATTACAATACTTTCGAATACATTGTTCTTAAAAGAATCGAAAACTTGTAAAAATATCACTTCGCAGTCTGAAAGAGAAGTTAAACAACAATTCCAATTCTCGTCATTCGACAAGACCTAATACATGACAAACACTCAGAGTATGCAATTGAAGCATAGTCAGTCCATTCCTCAGGCTCTACAGGAAGAACTGCTCTGATACCATAATGTAATACCCTGACTACCAAAGGCAACGCTTCCGGCTGCGCAACTCTGATAGCTCAGATATTACGATGACACTTATACTATTTAATACTAAAATATGAGCCTGTTTGAAACTTTAAACCGCAATACCGCTCCCAAAAATACTTTCATCCGATAATATACATCCATAGATACCATACAACTCACAAAAACTCATAAAGGTGAGGTATTAGAACTAAATAGTTGTTAAACTGCATAAGAAATCTTCAAAGTTCCACATATAGATAAGTGTATATCTAGTCAATAGCAATTTTTTTTTAAAAATCTCAAAATTAGCTGGAATCACTGTCAAGTAAAAGAAAAACTGAATCAACAATTTCTCAAAGAATGAATTCGAAATCCGGAGTTAAAATGCACAACGCAAAAGGACAAGTTCAAAGCTATTTCAATGAATACAGGAATCAAAAAGAACTCAAACAGAGGAAGATAGATGTGACAAGGACCGCAAATAAGCATATGCAATTAAGATCAAACAAGAATAACTTATCAATATCTCAGCATAAAAGCTTTCATTCTCAATCATGGATCAACATCTATCTCAGCCATTCGGCTCACGGTTCAATCCAGAACCAGCCAATATTCATATCATTCAAGGCCATTCCGGCTCACGGTTCAATCCAGAACCAATCAATATGTATAATCATACACAGCCATTCTGGCTCACAACAAAACAGCACTTCCACATTCAAAATCATCAAATTCATGAAACCGACATTTAAGCCATAAATCATTTTCTCAATTCATTTCACTTCGAAATCAAGTTTCAACTCTTTTAAGCCTTTGCTTTAAAGATCTCATTTCTCAAATCATTTCGGCTCATAAGCCACTTTTACTCAAGGTAAATTCCCCTTTTAAAAACAATGCCACTCTCGGCATCCTCTTTCCAAAACTTCCATAATCATGGCAAGTTAAAAGCCTCTTTGAGATATTCAAAATCACCCATCCAACAATGAGATTTTATAACAAAAGTTTCTCGGCAGAGTCCCAAGTCTTTAGGGGAGAATAACATAACTCATTTTGCCAAATTCATTTAAAATCATTAAAACCTTGGCTTTCCGATTTGAGTAATAAAATAAGATCTAAGCCAAACCGAGTCACGTAATCATTTACTTCTTTCAAGCTGTTTCCTTTACTTAGGAAAACCAACTTCAACCCCCATAATAAATTCTAGAATGTTTCAACTATTCAAAATTGTTTTAGTCTTGCAAGAATTCAGAGTTCAAGAGTACTTAAAGCCTTTCTCCAAAACATTTCAAAATGAAACTTGTCAATAGACATTCAAGTTCTTTCAACGTCATTGAAACTTCTCTAATTGAAACCCTCACGTCAAATTCAAAGGCATTGCCCTTGTCACATTTAAAACAGCTTTAAAACATAAGTTTCATCTAAATAACTTTTTTTTTCTGAAAGAGATACAATGCCTTTCTTAAGAAGCAAGACTAAATCACAATTTCCTCTTTAATAATTCATTTCAAAAGCATGAATCATCCTTTTCTTGATAATTCAAATAAAATAGTAGAAGTCTTTAACTCATCATTTTTCCAAACAACCTTTCAATAAAGACTCGGATTTTATAGAAATTCCGGCAGCATCTCCCCTAAAACTTGGACTTTGCCACCCGGTTCGGGTCCCAACAAAAACCATTCCGTAATCCTTTTCCAACAGCCCAAAATCCAAAATCAATTCAAAATCAAACTAAATCCAACAGTCGCCTCATTGGCACATCTCAAAGAAACCGTTTCAAAATCACACCAATATCAACCGAATTAACTCATTTCCAAAGCTTTAAAGAATCAGTTCAGCGATAAGTCATTAGTCATTACCAAATCAATTAAAGCACCCCAGGCTGAATTTCAAAAGTATTCTATCTTTCACATCATCAGAATAATTGACACGATTCAAACCAATCCTCAACGGATTAAACTCATATTTCAAGCCTTTAAAGAATCAACTCCAAAACATTACATTTCCCAAAGCCGCACAACAATTCATCCAAACAAACATCCATAATCATTCGAGTCAATCAAATAATACATAAGGCAAATACAATCACTAAATACACCATATCTCACATCAGTATCCATATGTAATAATTCCAATATACAAAATATAGTTTTTGGAAAGCGCCCCTACCTCAAAACACAACTCCATAACCTAAACGCCTCATGGAGTCCTTTCCGCCTCAAACCGAACTGATGGCAACCAAAACCTCAGCTCCAAGCCACTTTCGCAACAGTCTCAACAACTCTAATCGCAACATACAACAACCGAACTCAATCTTATAGCAATTAACGCTACAAACCTCAGCGTGAGATAATAGAATAATAACGAAAAAGCTTTCAAATCGAAACGCTTACCGAATCGAAGGAGGAACGGCTGAACCGGAACAATGGCGGTCTTCAAACCGGTTCAGCGGCAGCCCGGCAGCCACCTCAAGCAGCAGTGGAGACGAATTCCGACCATGACAACCGCGAATGCACGACAACGTCATAACCATAAAAACCTAGGAACAGAAAGAATGAGAACCGACTGCAAGGACCCTTACCGGCGGTGGTTTCAGCGGCCAAGGCGGTTTTCTCTGGCGGCCATACAGTGGACTACAACCACAGCGGCAGCGAGGTTTTTCGGCTGTCAGAACTCCGGCAACGCAACAGCAGGGACGTTTTCTGGCAGCAGAGGCTTACCAGCGCAACTCAACACAGGACCAGATAGAGCGGTGGCAGCCTCCAGCAACTCCGGCGAGCTCCCTCAACAACGATAACGGTCGGAGCCTCGGTGGCATTGACGATGGCAGGAACGGCGGGGATAGCTTCGCACGGCACGACGGCGCTTGACCCTTCCCCCACCGCGAGCTCTCTGCCTCTCGCTCTCCATCGCGGCGGCGACAGTGAGGGACACGACGATGTGGCTCCAACGGCGCACCACCCATCTCGCGTGTTCCCTGTACGTGATCCCAACGGCAGCAGATCGGCGAGGACGAGCTCCTCTAGCTCGCATACGGCAGCTATTTCCTCAACCCTCTTCTGCGCGAACAGTGGTGACAGCATTGCGAAGATTCGACGGCAGCGGTGCGGGTGACAACTCGCAGGGCTGACGACAGCGATGCGACGGCGGTGGTGAAGCCCGACACGCCGGCGACGCCATTCTTTCCTCTCCTTCCCTCATTCTGGCTCAGTTTCCCCCTTTTTGATTTCCGTTTCTTCTCTGAAGTTGTCGTGTTGCAGGTTTGCTAAAAGGAAGAAGAAAGGGTGGCGGCTGTAAGGAGGGTTGCGGCGCTAAAATAGGGACTGAGGGTGCGTTACACCGAAAGGGATGAAGCAGGGGTGGAGGTGTGGCTGCGCTTTGATTTGGGAAAGGGAAAGTGTTGCTGCTGCTGGGCTCAGGGGAACCGGGTAACTGGGTTAGGGTTTTTGAGTAAAATTAGGGTTAGGGACATTTTAGTAATTTCACTTAAAAATAGGGATAATATAGTAATTGAAACCCCAATTAAATCCAATACTAATTGTATATAGAAAATACTATTTGCTCCTCATTTTTACAAATTATTTTCAATAAAATGCCCCAACCAAATAATTAGAAATAATATACTTAATTTCTTTATTTTCCAAAATAACAATATTAATATTTAAAATATTACTTATCTAATCCAAATCATATAAAATCCTTATTATTTCATAACTATCAACCTTATACTTTAAATATAGAAAATAATCCAATAATTATAAAATTGGATAATAATCATAACTTATCTCAAATCCAATGAATCAAAACTTGCCTCAATTATCTTTAATAAAATAAGCTCTGAAATTAAGGCTATAAATAACTGTAGGATTTGAGACTTGATCATGATAAGACTTTTCAAATATTCTAGGTCTTACACTTTTTATATGAATAGTGGCTGTTTTTTGTTTTAATTTGTACTATTTCTCAATTTTTTAATTTAGAAACTCCAAAGGTTAAAAAGACTCGTGAAAAAACAAGATGCCTAAAGATTTATGCAAGAACTTGGAAAGAAAGAGAGGAAGTGATTTTTGATTGTGGAGTAGCCGTGGGGCCAACTCCTCAGAGAGTGAAGGAATTAACCAATTTTATTGGAACAATGGGAAGGAATAGTGATTTTATTACCTTGATGTACACTAATTGGAAAGATGTTCCTAGGCAAATCAAAAAAGGCATATGGAAGTATATTAATGTAAGCTCCATTTAATTTTATGTTTATGCCATATGTTTATAATCCTTTTATTCATATGATATGATGAAATCGATGTGTTTGTAGTCAAAGTTCATTCTTCCAAAATCCTCAAAGCTATGGGTGATGATGGGTGTTCAAGGAGCATGGAAGCGATACAAGACAAGAATAAAGAAGAAACACTTTGAACCATAATTTATTGTAAGTTAGTCTATAATTTTCTTATTTTAGTTGCTGTTTTATGGTTGTTTTAGTTGTTGTTTTATGGCTATTTTATGGCTATCATGGTTGCTGGTTTATTTGCTACTTTATGGTTGTATTGTGGCTATCATGGTTGCTATTTTATGGCTGTTTAATGGCTGTCATGGTGGCTGTCGTGGTTCTGTTTTAGTTGCTACTATTGTTGTAACACTTGAATACACATGTTATTATTAAGCTAATGTTTTGACTATATTTTTTTTGTCCATTTAGATTTGACTGCAACTTTCTTATGGTTGGATGAAGTTTTCTGAAGAGATAAAGGGGACTCTTGGCACAATGGTGAAGCACAAAGTCTTTTTGGTTTCAAATGGAAAAACTAGTTTTTTTTGTTGTTCAATTTCATCATGAGAAAAACATGTATTTTGTTTACTTATGTTTATCATTTATTTGACTTGGTAACTTAGCAAGTATGTTAATTGGTACTTGGAAGACCTTTCTATATATATGCAATATATTTTTATTATCTCATTCTCTTCTTATATTGATTAAATTGAATTTAAATATTTAAATATTATTCCTTTAAATGTCATATAAATATAATAAAGATAAAAAATATTTTGCTTTAGATATAAAAAAAAGAGAACCTAAGAAAAACTCAATAAGGTGTTGCTTTAGGTATTAGAAAAAGACAACTATAAATAAACTTAGATAAGTGTTACTTTAGGTCTATAAAAAAGGTAACTTAAAAAAATCTGGACAAGTGTTGCTTTAAGTATATGAAAAAGGCAACTTAAAAAATCTGGACAAGTGTTGCTTTAGGTATATAAAAAGACAACTTAAAAAAAATCTGGACAAGTGTTGCTTTATGTATTAGAAAATACAACTCGTAAAAAGTGTTGACATAAAGTCTTATCTAAAGTGTTGTCTTTGGGTGCTCTAAGGTAACTCTTTCGTAGAGTTGCCTTTTTTGTAAAAAAGGCAACGCTTTTTGAAGGTTTCCATAAAAAGGATTCCCTTTGATACATAAAAGCGTTGCCTTAGACCAAAGGTAACGGCCGTATAGCCAACCCCCCAAAAAGCATTGCGTTTTGTCGGAAAATGTTGCCTTTAATCAAAGGCAATACTTTTTCATATTATAGGCAACATTTTTAAAGAGTTGCCTCAGCCCGAATTTGTTGTAGTGAATCCTGAATAGTTTTGGCATCTCACTTTATCCTTTGAAGTTCAGAATGATTGGCATCCATAGGAACTCAGAATTAGATAGTGTTATTGATTCTCCTAGTTCAGTATGTTGATTCTTGAATACAGCTACTTTATGAGTCTTGGCCGTGACCCTAAGCATTTTATTTTCCAGTATTACCACCGGATACATAAATGCCACAGACACATAGCTGGGTGAACCTTTTCAGATTGTGACTTAGCTTTGCTAGAGTCCTCAGTTAGAGGTGCCCAGAGTTCTTAAGCACACTCTTTTTGCTTTGGACCACGACTTTAACCGCTCAGTCTCAAGCTTTTCACTTGACACCTTCACGCCACAAGCACATGGTTAAGGACAGCTTGATTTAGCCGCTTAGGCCAGGATTTTATTCCTTTAGGCCCTCCTATCCATTAATGCTCAAAGCCTTGGATCCTTTTTTACCCTTTGACTTTTAGTTTAAAGGGTTATTGGCTTTTTCTGCTTGCTTTTTCTTTTTTTCTTTCTTTTTCTTTATTAATACTTTTTTTTCGCCATTTTTATCGCAAGCTTCGTGTTGTTCACTGCTTTTTCTTGCTTCAAGAATCAATTTTATGATTTTTCAGATTATCAATAACATTTCTCTTTTTTCATCATTCTTTCAAGAGCCAACAATTTTAACATTCATAAACTTCACTATAAAAAATATGCACTGTTCAAGCATTCATTCAGAAAACAAAAAGTATTGCCACCACATCTAAGTAATTAAGACTACTCTTGAAATTAACTCAATTCTTATGCAATACATCACTTCTATATTTTTTATTTGAATTCAGGCTCAGTGAATAATACATGAGACATCTTTTCAGAATTAAAGCAATTAAGAGAAAACTAGACTAGACCTAGGATTCTAACTAATAAAGGATCATGCAACAAACAAAGAAAAATAGCAAAAAACCAGAACATAATATAGTAAAAGCGGGAAGGAATATAGAATGAAAGGAACTCAACCACCTTAATTATCCTAGCGGTCGTTTTATTCTTCAGGTTGTGCTCCTCCATGAAGATGATTCGTCTCCCTTTGGTGCCATAAGAATAGACAGAAAATCTATAAGCGAAGCGTCAACACCAAACTTAAAGGTTTGCTTGTCCTCAAGCAAAGAAGAACTGAAAATAAAAAAGACAAATATTATGAGGATAGAAAAAAAAGGATAAAATAACAAGAGAGAATTAGGATTGGGAGAGGGAGAAATAAAATTAAAACTGGGCAGCGAACTAGTGTAATTGTGCGGCGTAGGCGACGCGTACGCGTACGGCACGCGTACGCGTGGTCGCGAAATTTACTTAATGACGCGTAAGCGTCAGGCACGCGTCCGTGTGCCCTGGGTTTTGTGCGATTCGCGCGAAGCCAGCCGCGCGCACGCACAACTCTCTGTTCGCGTGGCTTGGGAACCAATAATTTCATGCGACGCATGCGCGTCATGCACGCGCACGCGTGGATGGCCAATTGTTCAGATGACGCGCACGCGTCAGGGACGTGTACGCGTGAACAAGTTTTGTGCTTCTAGCATATTTCCAGCGCTACTCCCGCTCAACTCTCTGTCAAATTTTATTTTTTACGCACATGCATATGACGCGTACGCGTCAGCGACGCTTCCGCGTCATGTGCTCCTTTTTTTATTTTTTTAATATCCGGTTCCTGTTCTAAAATAGCTGCATGATCAGAAAATTAGTAAGAACTCAATAAAAATCAAATAAGGAAGAAAACTACTACTACGTAAAGTAACTAAGGATACGAAATTATCGGGCTGGCTCCCCGACAAGCGCTTCTTTAACGTCACTAGCTTGACACTTGATTATTGAAGTTTCTTCCTCTTCTTCTAGTTGGTTAAAAGAAATGTCTCCAACGGGGGGGAGGTGAAGATTAGTGCCCCCTGATATAAAGTCCTCCAAACAAGCTTTCTTTTATTGTGATTAGCTTGATTCACCTTGCTTGTTGGGGTAGAGGTTGGATTGCTTTTTTCTAACCTTTTCTTCTTTATGGATATTTTCTTCTGTTTCTTGGTCAATATCCCCTTTTCAGTGCTTTCCTTGGTTGCCTTCACTTCTTTGACTTCAAAATGTGGGTGTTGTGTGATGGTTAAAGTGTACCCTTTATCAAGAACTTCTTGAATTGGTGGTTCAATAAACTCACCCCCTATGCCACTATTTGCTTCATTAGGGTGTAGATTCCCATAATTGTTTTCAACCCTTACAACCTCCTTTGTTTGTGCATCTTCCTTCTTTGTTGGTGCATCTTCCTCTTCTTCCATGTGTGAGGATGGAAAGTTCTCTAATTCACTGGATTATGAACTCCTTTGATTGATTTCCTCACTTTCTTCTATAGGATCTTGTATTATATCTCTTGGAAAGGAATTTGCTTGCTTCTCTTCCTGTGACCTGATAATCGACTGCACATGTTTCTCTACATTTTTTACACTTGTCTTTATATTATGTATGAATTCTTTCAAGAGAAACTCAAGATATGATGGTATTTGAGATGAATAAGAAGGTGGTGGCTCTTGATATGGGTAATAAGGAGATGATAATTCTTGATAAGAGTAAAAAGAGGATGGTTCTTAGTATGAATATGGAGATAGTGGCTCTTGATATGGGTAGAAGGATGATGGTTCTTGATATGGATAGAGAGGTGGTGGTTCTTGGTATGAATATGGAGATGGTGGTTCTTGATAGCTGGAACATGGAGAATTGAAGTTTCTTTGGTTTTGACTTTGCCAACCGAAATTCGGGTAGTTCCTCCATCCACAATCATATGAATTACTACTTGGGTGGAAGTAGTAACCCATGTGATCTCTCTCCATTATGTTTCCTTAGCACAACACACCAAACAGAATTAAACGCACCATATGGTAAACAGGAAAGCAAAGAAGAAAGAACAGAATTCTAAAAATTAAAATAAGAAAAATTAAAATAAAACTAACTAGGGAACACCAAACTTAATTTCAAAAATTAAAGAAAAATATTAGTGCTATTTACCGGCAAGTGCATCGGGTCGTACCAAATAATACCTCAGGTGAGTGAGGGTCAATCCCACGAGGATTGATAGATTAAGCAATAACAATTGAATGATAGGCTTAGTTAGACAAACAGAAAATAGTGTTTGGAAGTTCAAAACATTAAAAAGTAAATTCAAAGTTGAAGACAGGCAGGTGAATAGGTGAGGAATAAAATATGGAGAAAGCAGTTAAGGGTTCAGAGTTATCTATTTTTCCGGATTTACTTTTCTTACTAACTATTTTAATTATGTAGGATTTAATTTATGGCAAACTATATCTGACTAGACCCTAATTCCTTAGACCTTTCTAGTCTCCTCTAAAATTCATTAACAGCCAATTCTTTGGTCAATTAATTCCAATTAGAGGGTGATGATCAAATTCCAGCTTATATGCCACAAAAATTCTAATTACCCAAAAATAAAATGATTATATGTCACATATCCCGTTAAATCCAGATAATTAAAATTTAGGAGAATATGTTTTCAAGCTGTTGTTCAAGTAAAGATCTTTTCCAAGTTATACAAGAACTCAAATAGAAAGAAGGTCATACTTCCGTTCCACCCAAATTCATAAGATAAAGAACGAAAACAATTCTTAAATTATAAATCCATACATGAATTAAAATAGAAAAAGCAATAAAATCAATCCATACAAATAGACAGAGCTCCTAACCTAACCTTAACAATGGAGGATTAGTTGCTCATAGTTCAGAGTAGAAAGTTATGGAATACGGAATGTAAATTTGTATAGAATTCCTCCGAACCCCTAAAGGAAGGAAAATTTCTCCCTTTTATAACTAATCCTAATAAATTTAAAATCTAATTTTTAAAATTAAAATAATATCTTTTCCTAAAATCAATATTTGAATTTAAATTTGAATTAATTAACAAGTCTTTAGTTGATGGGTGGGGACCACTTGTTTAGTCCATTCTGTAGCTTCTAATCTGTGTTTTTTGGGCTGAAAACTGGGTCAAAACAGCCCAGAAATTGCCTCCAGTATTTTTCTGCGTTTTCTGCACGTGGCACATGTCACGCATACGCGTCGATAGTCTTTTCTGCGAGTCACGCGGACGCGTCAGGTACGCACACGCGTCGCCGTGCAAATCTTCAAATTACGCGTACTGACAAACCCCAATTTGACGGTTTGTTTTGCATTGAATTCAGAGTATTTTGATAACCTTTTGTCACATTTAGCCTAGGAATTAGCATGATTTTGTTATCTCTCCCATATTCGTGCTTAAGTGTAAAAACATGCTTTTTAAGCCTTATCTTGATGAATTCTAGTTCTTCTTTGATTCCATAAAGATGCCTTGATGTGTTTGCTAGTAATTCCAGGATTGAAATAGGCTAGGCATGGATCAAAGGAAGCAAGGAAGGAAGCATACAAGTGGAGAGAAGCATAAAAAGTCAAAGAAGCAAAGTCAGCCATGCACGTGCACGCGCACAAGGCGCTCGCGCGCACATTGCAGAATCGACCAAGGACGCGCACGCGTACCATGCGCGCACGCGTCGATGATGGCACATGACCTCATTAATGCAACACGTGCCTGGCGATTTGAGAGGGTAAATGGCGCCGTTGCCGGGGAATTGCAATGGTGTTGTGTTATTGGTTATTGTATATATGTGAATATTGTGAATAGGTTTATCTTTTGTTGTTTCTTAATTTTTGTTAGTTTTATTTTGTTCTCTCATTATGAATTCTCACCACTTTGACTTTGAGTTTGGTTCTAAGTGTGTTGTAGAAAATGTGGGCTTTAATGGCAACATGTACCATGGATGGAACCAACAAAGATGGGAAGAGCCTCAAGGAATTGATCACTCCTATTGGCAACAACCTCCGGATACTTATAGGTATAATTTCCATCCTAATGCATGCCAACTTAGCGGCTATGATGATTCTTTTTGTGGCACTCAACAACCACCATCATATGCTTATGAATCTCATCCTCAACATGAACCTCGACCATTCTCACTAGCCTTTCATCACCAAACACCACCCTATGACCCATATCCATCATATAACCAATCATCCACACCATATTCTTATGGCCATTATGAGCAAGAACCTTTAGGACCACCACAACCCTATCAAGATTACTACCATGAACCACCTCAACTCTCACCATCTCCATACCCTTACCAAGAAGAACCACCTCCCTACTATGAACCCTCTCTCCAAAATAATGAACCTCCCTATTCACCCCAAGCCCCAATAGACGAGCCTCTCACTTTGTTACTTCAAGGACAAGAGGCCATGAAACGGGATACACTTGAGTTTGTGACCAATTTGACCAAGGTGGTGCACACTTTAGCCCACCAATGCTTGAATAATCAAGGTACTTCCGTAACCACACGTGAAAAGTCAAAAGAAGAGCAAAGCATGGAGGAGAAATTGGAAAATTCGGTGGAAAAGGAGGAGTCAAATTTTGTGTTGGAACAATTGGAGAAGCCTATGATCATTGAAGAAAGGGGAGAAGTGGTTGAAGATCTCGGAGATGTTGAAAGTCCATGGTCAAGAATGAGTTGTGTAGTGGTTGCAAGTTACGAATTAGGCTCATTAAGGTCAAAGCTTCAAGGTATAGGGATGATGTTGGGACAAGAATTACTTTATATGGATCTAGGAGGAAGCATTGGTGGAGTAAAGAGAATTCTATGTGTCAATCACCTTTATGTCAACCGCTCATCCGACAAAACCATGAACCTCAACTAACGGATGGGTGTGAAGACAAGATATGGG
>NC_029790.2:122168271-122171765 GCF_000816755.2 Arachis ipaensis
GAGAGTTGGGCCTCTCTTGGGCAAACATTATGCCTTGAGCCCAACCTGACCCACGCGGACGCGCACTACATGCGGGCGCGCCACCTATTAGAACATGGAAGTTCGCGCGGACGCGCACCTGCCGCGTCCGCGCCGATTTGCTGCTGCAAATGATTGGGCCAAACCCCAGAGAGTTAAGCCATTTCTGGGCTAGCTCTAGGCCCCAGGCCCAACCTGATCTGCGCGAGCGCATGCATCGCGCCAGCGCGCCATTTCACAATTCGTCAATGTACGCGGACGTGCACTTGCCCCGCGCGCGTCCTTGCGTGATGCCACCAAACTAGGCCATGGACCAGAGAGTTGGGCGTGCCTCAAGCCCATTCTAAGCCTCAGGCCCAATCTCATGAACGCGTGCGCGCAAGGTATGCGCACGCGCCCCTGCCTCATATGCCACCCCACGTTAGCGCGCACTATACGCTCACGCGTGGTTCTCCATTCCCCTCAATGCACGCGGACGCGTACCTGCCGCGTGCGCGCAGATCTAGTGGCGCGACTCCCAGGCCATTCTCCAGAGAGTTAGGCCTGAGTTGGGCCAACTCTAAGCCCCTAGCCCAACTCCATGCACGCGTGCGCGCACGGTACGCGCACGCGCCCTTCCCTATTTTGCTCACCCCCGCTTAAGCGCGTTGTACGCGCACGCGTAGGGCCCACGTTTTTTTTCAATGGACGCGGACGCGCAAGGTGCGCGCGCGCCGATTCAAAAATAGGGATAACCCTAGCTCGCGAAGCACACTGCGCAGTCGCGCACCCCATTTCCCCGACCTCCATCTTCTTCTTCTTCTCCCCCCCCAACTGCCGTCGCAGCAGCAGTAACGGCCGCCGACCACCACCGTTCACCATAAATCCTCCCTCTCTCATCCATTCACTCCCTTTTCCCTTCTCACCACCACCCACCCGTCATCTCTCTCCCTCGGACCTCCTCCCCATCTCACCCCTCTCACAATCCCTCTTCCCCTCAGTTTCTCACCGTCACCGCGCCACCATCTCCGCCGCCGCGCCATCATCACCGCCGGCAACTCGGCCTCAACCTCTCTCTCTCTCTCACCCACCCATTCCATCTCCGCTGCCGCAGCAACTCTCGCCGCCGCTCCTCTGCCATAACCGCCACCGTTGACGGCGGCGCAATTTCTGATTCTGTGGCCCCCTGCTCCCGAATTCCCTTTCCATTCTTAGTTCCCTTCTGCCCCCAGGTGCCCCTCTGCATAATCGCCGCCGCCCCTCTGCCATCACCGCCACCGTTGACGGCGGCGCAATTTCTGATTCTGTGGCCCCCTGCTCCCGAATTCCCTTTCCATTCTTAGTTCCCTTCTGCCCCCAGGTTCCTGCTCCATTTCTGCTATCTCTGTTTCTATTTTTCCTTTTTATTTGTTCGATTATGTTAGTTCCTGGAAATTGCATGTTAGTTAGCTAAATTCAACTTTTGTATGTTAGGTTAGATAGATATAACTGCTGTTAGGTAGCTAGGGCTGGATAGAGGATTCTAGGCCTGATAATTGCTCCGTATGTGCATATCTGCTGCTTGTTTCCTTGGGTACGGTATGTTGGTTTTGGGTTGATATTCCATGCAATCTGTGTTGCCAAATAATATCCGTTTGTTGCTGTGCGTGATTGATGTTAATTTTTGTGCTAATTGTGCTATTTTGCTATCCGGGAACGTCCAATTTTAAGCCGGAATGCTGCCCGATTTTCAAGGAAATTAGTTTCATCTTGATCTTTATTTCAGTTTTGGGCACATTTCCGTTTCCTTTTTGACTTCCCGGATTTGCACAATCATTGTGAACATGAACCGCAACTTCTCGTTCAAATTGAGCCTATATATCATCATATCACTAATCCACTTTTCTAACTTACTAATCCCTTAACCGTTTCACTTCCACTCACCTTTAACCCTCTTTAACAATTCTTTCAAAAATATGATGATATTATTGCCTTTTGAATATGAGATGTTGCCTTTAATGAAGAGTACAGTCTTGGTTCATTCACTTATGCTTTGGTTGTGATTAGAAATCATGTTTTAAGTGAAACCTAGCCACCCTTTTTGCATAAGAGATTGGTTCTAAGTGAAAAAGGAAAGGGTGAACTAAGAAAATTTTTGAACTTTTCAATCACAACAATGCTTAGTCAAACATTGAGGCTTTTCAAGGAGCTTAAATATAGGGCATTAACCCAATTGATTGAAAAAGAATTTTTGAAACTTGCTTGAATTTCATACCTTGTGAAGCATGTATTGAATTGAGAACACAAGCTTGTGAGACTTGAGCCTATTGATGTGGTTACATTTTATAACCACTTATTTTCCATTCTTGTGTGAAATTGTTCTCTTTCCATGATTGTGATCCTTAATTTGCTTGATTCTATATATCCGTTTAATTCTTGTGTTTGTGCATTTATATGATTGAGGCCATTATTTCATTTGCCACTTACCCAAATAGCCAACCTTTTACTCTCCATTGTTAGCCAATTTTGAGCCTATGCTTAACCAACTCATTCTTATTTTAGCTCATTACAAGCCCAAAGCGGAAAACCAATGAAAAGTCCTTGTTTGGATCTTTGATTAGCCTAGGCTAGTGAGAGTGTATATTATTCAAGTTGGTGAGGCTTGGGAACATTGGATGGGATAAAAAGGGGCAACACACTTTTATGATTAGGAATTGGGCATATGTTCATGTATTGATTAAATGTAGAGACCTAAGAAAAAAAGAGAGAAAGAGAAAAACAAAAAGAAAAGAAAAATGAAGAATGAGAAGAAAAAAGAAAAAAATATATATATAAAGGAAAGAAAAAAAATGATGAAAAGAAAAATAAAATGAAAGAAAAAAAGAGAAGAAAAAAAATAATAAAAAAAAGGGGACAAAATGCCCCAAAGTGAAGTATGTAAGAAAAAGTGAAGAATGGGTAGTTAGAATAGCTCGCATTTGTATAGGTCATTAAATAGGTTAGGTGGGAAAGTCTATGCTAATCGAAGATTCAATTCCTAGTCCACTTGACCATAAATGATCCTACCTTGACCCTAACCCCATTACAACCTAAATAAAAGACCTCATGATGAATGTATGCATGCATTGAATAAGTGTTGATTGTTAGAAGAAAATCAAATTTTGGAAAACATGAATAGAAGAGAATTGAGTGAATTAACCCTTAAACACTTGAGTGAATAGAGCGGATACACATCCGGTGAGGATTCGAAAGTTCAATCACATGTGTCCACCCATATTACCTATATTCTTGCAAGTTTGAACTCCTTTTTGACAATTCAATACAATTGTGGTTTGGACTTAGTCCTTATTGCCTAGCTCTTGTGCTTACACATGCTCTCTTGGGAATTGATTTGTTTGAACTAAGCATACTAAGCATCTTTAGATAATTGCATTTAGATAGGACTCATATAGTTTAGTTGCATTCAATAAATGCCATACCCCTTAGCTCCTTCTTATTTTAGCATGAGGACATGCTAA
>NC_029790.2:122172178-122179138 GCF_000816755.2 Arachis ipaensis
CATTGCAGAAGACGCGCACGCGTACCATGCGCGCACGCGTCGATGATGGCACATGACCTCATTAATGCAACACGTGCCTGGCGATTTGAGAGGGTTTCTGAACCCATTTTTGGCGCTAAATTGCTAAGGAAAAGGAATAAAAGGATGAAGGATTAAGGGGAAGGAATCATCATTATGAATCATCACTTCCAACTAACTAATCACTTTAGTTTAGGGTTTTACGTACGCGTCAGTCACGCGCACGCGTCGCCATGGAAAGCTCCAAATCACGCGTACGTGTCAGTCACGCGTATGTGTCGCTCCTCGCTGCCATCTCCTTTGATTCTTGTGCTGCAGAAACTCCATCAAATTCCGCCAAATGCTACCTAAAATAAACAAAATTACAAAAGACTCAAAGTAGCATCCATATTGGCTAAAAGATAATTAATTCTTTATTAAACTCAACAAATTAGATGCAAATTCACTAGAAAAAATAGGAAAGATGCTCACGCATCACTCAGCAAGGGATGTGAGTGACTAATTAACAGTCTAACACAACAAACGCATTATTACACTTACAGCACCATCCTTAACAAATAGTCCTACCCGAGTAATAAAACAGAACATCAAAACACTCCTAATATAATAGTTATTAAAAGTAAACCACTACAAGAAAAATACCCATTCAGACACATTTTTTTAAGCTACATTTAAAAAGTGTAGCCTATTCGTGTAGCCTATTTTATGAATAGGCTACACTTTTTTCCGTGTTGCCTTTTTATAAGAGAAAAGGATACACAATTGCGGCATCATTTAAAAAGTGTAGCCTTAGGTATTATAGAAATCACTTATAAAGCGTAGCCGTAAGTTGATATATATAGGTTCACTTTTCGTATCAAAGAGGACGCTTTTAAAGGGTAGCCTATTTGTTAAGTTTTGGGTGCGTTTTAAAAGTGATTCCTAATGTATCTAGACCAAAAAATTTGACACTTATTGAATTTTTTCCCTCTTAACTTTTCCCCGTAAGTACGCACACCCAGCTCACATTTTTTTCCCTCTTAACTTAGTGAAATTGTTACCCATTCCCTCCAAAGCTCGTCAACATCACCCTTTCAGAGAAGAAAAGCCTCACCATCACGAAAACCCTCACCAAATCGCGAATGAAACGTAACAGTCATCATCACCCTTGTTAGCTTTTTCCTTCTTCGCGCCACTCATCACCCCAAATCAGAGAAAGGGTCCGCCATCACCACACCACTCACGGCGTCACCACTCACCTCCAGGAAGACTCTACACTAACTCATCTTCACCACTCACCACGCCGTCACTCATCTTCACTGCACCGTCGCTTCTCTTCGCTGTGCGCTCACATTAGGAAGACGCTGCGCTCAACTGAAAGCCTCTCTTCGCTCACCATTGTCGAGAAGGTATGCATCCACCTTCATTTGGTTTTCTGAAATTTGAGAATGTAGGGTTCCAATTTTAGGGTTTCAATTTGGGGGTTTGGTACGATAATCTGTGAACTCATGAATTGATTTTGTGATTTTGTGTTGCGGCGTAGGAGAACTCATTCTTCTAGGTTCGTTCACCACAAGCCCTAGGTTCGTTCGTCTATTGTCTTTTCTTGCGATTTTGTGTATCAAGCAGCGGAGGAGATAACTCAAATCAAAACTTCAAGCAGCAATGAGACTGTTGGTATGCCTCTTTCCCCACTCTTCGTTTGTAACTGGTTCATCTCCACTCACCGCGATGGAGAACTGATATGGTAGTGACGATGAACCGAGACAATAGTGTGTATGAATTTTCTGGTTTTGCAGTTTTTTTTTAGGGTTTGTTGTTCTGATTTTTGGAGTTCTACAATCTTTTGTAATTTTTTCTTCTTACTATGTTCGAGTTTTCTTTTTTATTTTGTATTTTGCTTTATGATTTTGCATCTTGCTTTGTTAGGGTTTGTTGATTTTGCATTTTGTTTTTGAATTTTGGGCATAAAACAAATGAAATCATCATGTGTTGTCTTGTTTTCTTGAAAAGTTGGGTAGGAGATGTGAGGTAGTGTTATGGTTAGGCTTGGTTAAAATTATATGTTCTATATTTGAACCAGAAAGTTAATGTGTTTTGTTGAGGTTAATACTTCCATTCCTTACTAGTAGTCTAGTACTTTATCTGGAATTAGAGATAGTACTTTAGTTCTTTTTTAGGATATTTTTGCAAAACTTTAGCATGGAATTGAAACAGAGTTTCAGACTAATTTAACATACAATCGATGGGCAAAATTCTGTCTTAGCTTATCTGTTTCAGCAGCAAATTTCTGTAGTCTTGGCTAAGAAATTTTTAATTGGTGATTGCTATGCATGCTACTTTTATTGTTTCAAATCTAAATTATAATACAGAGTGAAATGGAGTTTTTTGAAAAATTTAATCATGCAAATTTTGTTGGGGGATCTTCGGCAAACTTCCATTTATTTGGTTCGTAGATTACATAATTGAATTCTGAATCTAACTTGAATCCATATCTACAATTACCGTTTCATGATCCTCACTGCTGGTTGTAAATGGTGCACAAAGGATGTACATAAAGCTTGCTGCAAAAGCTATATATGAATTTGCTTTTGGCCATGAAATCCGAGGGTTGTGTTCGATTTTTATCTCACCTCCCTACCACCTAAAAATTAACTGAGTGCAAAATCATTTTCCTTTAAAGAGTCTTCATGAGAATAGATTATTAGAAAATTGTGCATTGTTCTTATGACTCTTATTTTTCTTTACTCTGATCTGATCATGATGGCTGGATGCATTGTTTTGTTCCTTTTTTGGAACCGCTCATTTGCATAATTATTAGTTCTTTTTTTGCCATGGCGTTATGCTTATACACTCAATATTTCATAACATTAGCTTGTTTATCTAATATCCTTATACCACATTTGTGAATTAGTGGTTTATGTTGTGTGGATGCTTAAATAAGCAATAGTTTTAAACTTGGACTACTATTGAGTAATTCAGATGCATCAGATATAGTTAAAAGTTTGGTGGATTAAGTTTAGAATTTTAATATGCTTAAAATTTTATGGTTGTAGATTGTGGGAAGCTTAGGTCAGAATTTGGTTTGGATACTAAATGAAATTTGATTTCCAGCAATGTCCTTCCATCTTGATTTCATGAAGTTGAATGAATCCATTTTCTAAATTTATAGCTCTGTGCCTTTCTTCTACTCATAATAAGCACTAAAATATTTTTTTTTTGTATTCTTTTAGGAACAAGTAAAGCTGCAAAATTCTTGAGAGCCAATTGAATTTCTCTTTTCAAAGTACCAGAAGAAACAGCAGAGCTACTTGGGAAATCTGACCTGTATTTCTTTAGCCTCGAGCATCCTCCATTGACCGAACCAGCTCAGAAAGCCCTTGACTGGGCCGGATGAGAAATTGAAGTCAGGTATTATGGTTTCTGCCTTTCAGTTCCATGCCAAAATTTGTTCAATAAATGAGTTAGACTCATTGTCAGTTCAGATTTTCCATTTCGTGTTGTACTACTTTGCAAGTTACTGTTGCACGAAATTAAAATGAACTGGAAAGAAACTTTGAGTTGTCTTGTGCCCCATCTAAAAATGATTATAATCTGTGTATGACTCTGGTAATATTACATGTCAAAAACATATAGGATTTTAATCTCTTTATGTACTTCTTTGAAACATACTTGTTGGAAAAGCCAGATTGCAATATTAACCGCTTGACATTGCTGCTCTTTTACTCAGCCTTATGTACAAGAATCTGATAACAACTTTGAATGGACCAGTGTTAAAGAAAACTGCTCTGAAATATATGGTGATCATGGAAAAAGAAAAATGTTTCTGCTGCCTTTTCACTCTCATACTAACTACTTTTTTTGAATTTGATCTTTCCAGGATTTTGGGAACTCCAACTGAGGAGCAATGGCCGGGAGTTACTTTGCTTCGTGATTGGCATACCTACCCAAAGTGGGAACCTCAGAACTTGGCGAGGACTGTGCCAACTTTGGGACCTGATGGAGTAGACCTTCTCACGGTTAGTGTTCCTCTATAAAAGCATTACTCTAATGAGTTCCTAAGAATAGGATCCTCTAAAGCGAGGACAGAGAAATGTAAAGCAACAATGTTAGGGCGTAAACACAATGAAGTTATTGATGCAAGGGTGCAAGATGATTAGTTTCTCACTTTCTCACTTTACATTCTAATAGCGGTAGAAACTCGCAGTTCTAATATTAGTTCAAAGGTTGAACTGGTCTGGACTGGACTTGAATAGCATTTGTTAAATAGTGCTCTACATAATAATATATCTAAAGTTTTTTAAGTTATCTGAAGTAGCTCACAAGGTGTTGCTTGGGAAGTATTATCTATTGTAGCATTTGAAATAACTAGAATTCATGTTACCTTCAATTTGGCTATAATAATATGTTTACTTATCATCTGTACAAACTTAGGACTGACTATACTAGATATTTCGTCGTGCAGAAAATGCTCAAGTATAATCCTGCTGAGAGAATCTCTGCCAAGGCAGCACTTGACCATCCTTACTTTGACAGTCTTGACAAGTCTCAGTTTTAACAGCAGATACTGTCCAATGCTTTTGTGCAGATATTGTATATCAATGATAGTGATATATGGAAGTAAATGAAAGTTCACTCCTGGAGTGGAATTTAAGCATATGTGAGATTGATGTTGTTTGGTGTTAAGTAATAGTTTGTCATCATTATCTTGGTGATATGATCATCTAAGTAGAAACTCTACTGAACCTTTATCACTCTGTATTACTCATGTAGGCTGTGCATGATCACCATTGTCCTTGTGTACTTGAAAAAATGTCCTTGTGAGATGTATGAATTTTTACAGTTAACTTCATTCTAGTACTTTTGGATTAATATTATAAATATATTTTGGTTATAGATAATTTTTATTATATAAAGAAATTATTTAGTATAATTATGTATTTATATTTATTTTGTAATATTCAACTCATTTAAATAAAAATACAGAATTATTATATATGTAATCATATTAACTATTATGTTGTATTAATAATTATTAGATAATTATATACAGAAAAAAAACAAGACCTAAGACTACACTTATATACAGTAGCTATAGTATACAAAAAAAAGAGGGACCTAAGGCTACGCTTATAAAAAGTAGCTATGGTATACAATGTGGCTATGCTTTACAAGTGATGCAGTAGCGTTGAAAAGCGTAGCCTATTCTGAAAAAATGAAAGCTGAAAAGCGTAGCCTTTGGTTCTGGACAACATCACTTGAAAAGCATAGCCTATTCCCAAACACCAAAAGCGTAGCCCTTGGTGCAGAAAAGTGTAGCCTTTGAGAATAGGCAACGGCGGAATAGGAATCACCCCAAAAAGCGTAGCCGTAGCCCAAAAAGCGTAGCCGTAGCCTAAGGCATCATTTTTTTCACTTTTGGCTACACTTTTTAAGTGTACCTGAATGGGTGTTTTTCTTGTAGTGAACCAATCACAAGACAACCAAACAAACGTATAGATGGATTCTTTAATACATATGATTGCTGCCTAGGGATGAAAAAAAAAATCGCACTTGTGGATATTTCACTACTAAAAAACAATAGATTATAGATGAATTTTTTCAATAAAATTTTACTGTCTAAAATACTGACAAATTTTTTATTGGTAAAAAAGTTAAAATTTTTTTCGAAAACTTAAGATCTGTCGGTAATTCTGTCGATAAAATTGAAAATTGATTTTAAATTTTTTACTGACAAAAAATACGTCGGTAATTAAAAAAATTTGGTATCACGATTAAAAAGTTTTGGTGTCATAATTAAGAAATTTCTTGTGTCACGATTAACAAATTTTGATATTATTTTTTGGGATAAATTCTGCACAATTTAAAACTTCTCATCCTCCTTTTCTTCTTCATTATCATCATCTTTTTTTCTTCTTCATTTTCTCCTTCTTGTTTTATTAATAAGAATAAAAACAAAAAAAGAAGAAAATTAAATAAAAATAAAAAAATAAAAAATGCTATAACTACCAAGAAAAAGAGGAAAAAGAAAAAAAAATGTAGCAACACCAGCAACAACCACTACAATAAATTACTGGATTAGCAACCAATTTTGGTGGCCGCTAAAACCTTGGTTACTAATTTAAAAATAGCGACCAACTTCGGTCACTAACCATTAGCGACTGATATTAGCGACCGATTTTTAACCAATGCTACCAAACTAGTACCAAATGATATTGGTCGTTAAATCGGTCGCTAAATAGCTACCAACTTTTCGGTCACTAAATCGGTCGCTGATGTTTGATCTAAAAATCTAAAATTGGTAGCTAAATTGGTCACTGTTATTGATTTTCTAGTTATAGATTTTTACTAATTTCACATATACCACTATTAAAACTTGATTTTTATAAATAATTATATTTCAATAAAATATAAAAAATTAAACAGATCAATTTTTCAAATAAATACCAGAAATAGTCACAATGTCTATGCAGCAACAACCATAACAAGAAATTATCGGAATAGCAACCGATTCTGGTGGTCGCTAAAACCTTGGTCTCTAATTTAAAAATAGCGACCAACTTCGGTCGCTAATGGTTAGCGACCGATTTTTAATCAAAGCTACCAAACTAGTACCAAACGATATTGATCGCTAAATTGGTCGATAAATGACGACCACTTTTTTTGTCGCTAAATTGCTCACTGAGAAAATCAGTCGCTAAATAGCGACCAACTTATCGATCGCTAAATCGGTCGTTTATAAAATCGGTCGCTAAATCGATCGCTAATATTTGATCTGAAAATCTAAAATCTCTAACTAAATCGGTTACTGTTACTGATTTCCTAATTATAGATTTTTACTAATTTCACATATACCACTGTTAAAACTTGAGTTTTGTAAATAATTATATTTCAATAAAATATAAAAAAGTCAAATATAGACCAATTTTTTAAATAAATACCAAAAATATTTTGATATAGAAT
>NC_029790.2:122179460-122179908 GCF_000816755.2 Arachis ipaensis
AAAAAAAAAAAAAAAACATCCTAAAGTTGTTACACATATATTAGAAACCCCCTTCTTACGTGTATATATATACTAACATTTTCTAAAGTAATATTTATCTTCTGTTGTTCACAAGTATGAGCAACTTGATAAGCTCCTTTAATTAATTTGTTTTAAAAAAAGAAATTATAACCATGCACGATTCAACTTCCCTTTTATGCACATTTATCCATTTTAATATTAGTTTTTTAGGTCTGTATTTTATATGTTTAACATCAACTAGTGTCCAATGTGCATCTTATAATTTCTTCCCCAAAATTAAATTACACTGTCATATATATAATGGTTTTATTTTCAAAATCCACTTAGTTTAAGAGGTAAATAAAGCGCAATCCAAATAAAAACCTATTCTAAAGCAACTCTTTGCTATAATGAAAATTTTATTTATATTATAACTTTCAATAAAAGG
>NC_029790.2:122180114-122181231 GCF_000816755.2 Arachis ipaensis
TAACTATTGGAGTGACGATTATTTGTGTTGCCATTGTTGAGTTCCATTACAGTATCCCTAAACAGTCTTATAATATTACATCAACAAAGCAGGAACAATGTATTCAAAACTGCAAAAGCTTTTATCGTGACCCAGCAAATTTGTCATTTTGCATTGAAAGATGTAGAGCCTGGTTCCCACGCGAATAAGTATCTAAGGCTATCTTTGGCGTGGACGTGTCTTGTAATATTGCATCTTTGGGAAATTCTAATACGTCGCTGGCCTCACTTGTTTATGTTGTTGTTAGTGTTGTTCTTTAGCCTATTGTTACTTATATGACTTTGTATCCGTGTCTTCTCACTTCCTATTTGTGAATCTTTTTAAGTTTATATTATTTTATATGAACCTTATTTGGGATAATTAATTCTCTATTATTTTATGAAAGCCGAAAAAATCACCGGGTTTTAAGCAAGCACAATCACAATGAAAATAACAATATATATAGATAATTTTTTTCGTTCAGATCGATTGTCTCTTAGGGTACCTGAACATAAATACCATAGTTATTACTCATCTCCAAATTCTGGATTTCATTATCATATCTCAATTCTTTCCCGTTGCGGTGTATTTTACGTGTCTTGTGCACTTTCAAGTCACCAAACTTGTTGGCTTTGGTTTTAAATTCAAATTCGGAACTAGATTAATTTTCTATCATCTTTCTCTAATGATCTTTTATTATTTTACGTAACACCTATCAATTATTTAAAATTAGCGTTTTCACAAAAACATGCCTATTTGTAATTTATTAAAAATTCCGGGATCAAAATATCCATGATTATTATTTTTATTCTAGCTAGTCGTATGAATTGCAATTAGTCACTGACTTAGATATAAATATCTAAGAATTTTAGATATTCTTTCTTAAACTTTCTTAAACTAAGAAATGATCACTACTGGATCACATTATTAGTTGAATACAGTGTTTTGTGTGATTCACTACAACTTTTAAGTTCTAGGATGTTTATATGATTGTAAGAACATTTACCATTAGCTTGTGTTTGTTAGAAATTTGACTTAAGAGATACAAATAAAATTCCAAATTACAAACAACTAATTTACTATATGAAAAGATATTCTA
>NC_029790.2:122181425-122193812 GCF_000816755.2 Arachis ipaensis
ATGAGAGACACATAAGAACACTAAAAATCTTTTTTGTATGACTATCACTTGATTTTTCAAACTAGACGACACATGTTTTCTTGATATATAATGTTTTTCCTTTTGCAATATGTTTTGTATTGTGTGCAATGGAAAGAGAATCCATTTCAAATGGCTAACTTGTTGGACACACTTGTCAATTTTAGAGTCAAAATATTTTGTACATACAACAACACAGTACTTTTATACTAGAATCATGATCTGGTCTCTTTAAACTCAAGGCATTACCCTTTTCAGGTTTTAGATGGACTTATTTACTTTCACTACTAGAAAACTAGTTATTACAGACGGATATTTCTGATGGATTTTATCCCACGGAAATACAGATGGAATTTCAGAAGGATTTTTTTGTCGAAAAACAAAAAAAATGAATTAACATAAATTACAGACGAAAAACAGAATCCGTCGATAATTTTGTCGGTAAAATTAATTTTTTCGTGGAAAATGATTACAGACGGAAAATTCGTCTGTAATTAAATAGACAAAACACTACATTTTATTAAATTATTACAGATGAAAAATCCGTCTGTAATTTAAAATATTCCGTCGGAAATATTAAAATAAAGATTTGACCAAACGAGCTCTTCCTCATTTCCCGTGTCTCTTCCCCGCACCTCCACGCCCATCCCCTCCAAATGCTCTATCGGTAGCGCGTCTCAGCCTTGCACCGCCGTCTTACCTTGCGCCGCCGTCGCACCGAACCTCCATTGCACTGAACTTCCATCGCCGCGAAACTCCGTCACACCCTTTCCCGGCTCTTCTCTGTGTGTTGCTGGTTCCCTTTCGAACCTTAATATGCATTTCTCCGCTACCGTCTTCGTCGCCTCCGTCGCCTCCGTTCTCATCCTCTTCACCTTCTCCTGCGTTCACTCTTTCTACCTTCCCGGTGTCGCCCCTCGAGATTTTCAAACCGTACGTCTTCCATTTTTCTATCTCTTTCTGAGATCCGCGTTCTCCTTTCTCTTATTCGAATTTATGCGCTACTTGTTTCATTAATTTCTTGATCAAATCTATTCTCACAGAAATCACAAATGCATTTCTCGCTCGTGTGTTGCTTAGTTGATGTGTTTTTCTCTTCGATCTCGCCTCAGCCGTGCAGGTAACCCTAATCAGAAGGAGGTGCTGTGAGTTTTTTGTTATATTTTGTTGATGTATTTTGTTGTTGCTATGAGGTTTTTTTTCAATTTTCATACAGTATAGATAACATTGTAGTAAAGAGTACTACTACTTTGGGTTTTATATATATAATAATACTTTTTCTGTCATTGAAACATGAAATAGTAGCAGCAGGAGATAACAATTACAATGATCCATACTTTTGTTTGAATTTTAAAGAAATTTGATGGTGCATCCAGTAGCTGGGATTGATAAACCCTAGGATTGTGATTTAATTGGAGGTCAGTTTTTTCTTCTTCAAGCTCTTAATGATTTACAATCATAGTTATTATTTGTTTATTTATTTATTGTTTGATTATTTCTGGATTTTTTTTAGAATTTTAAGATTTAGTAATTAATTCTTTTACTTATTGTTCATTGTGGGTATGGGTGCAGTGGAGACGAGATGTTGCTTTCGCGGGATATGAGGTCGTAATGCAAATGGATGTTTCTGCTGAAAAGATGATATTTGGTGTGGCTGGGATTGATCCTGGAAGAAGAGCAGAGCTAATCAAGGTTGGATGAATCTTTTTTATGTCACTTAAGCCTAACCTAACACTTTCACATGCTCTTAATTTATGTTTGAACATGCTTTTCATGAATATTTTTGTTGATGGTAGATGAGTTCATTGATAATAAGGTACTTGTATCTTTAACATACAGAATGAGTTATTTTTCTATGAAGACTTTGAAAATATAGATCAATTTGATGCATTGAGTTAAGATTTTTTATGTCAACCTTGGTGTTAAGGACATTTTCTTTTCTGGCATGCTAGTTATAAACTGATAATTAATAATAAATAAAATATTCCTTGAATGCTTTTCTTTTCTTTTCTGCAGATGCTACTGGATACACAAGCTGTTAAGACAATCCTTCTTAAAATTCCTTCCCTTGGTAGACAGGTGATCTAACTTCTGCAAATACTTTTTAGTCATCTTTCCTTCCCTTGGAGCTTAAATCTAGGGAATTTGACCTCCACATTTCAAGAGTTGGTGAATTTACTATGCTGCTATTCCTTTTACCAGTAGCATTTAATTTTCTTTTCAGCTATAGTTTTTATATAGAAGATATTGATAATGAAATTTTCAAGTGAAAATTTTCACCAATTTTCATCCTTAAACATCATTAGAATGTTGCATCAATATTGATCTTCAGCCAGTCGTTTGGTGGCACTCTCCATCTCACTGGTAAGCTATTTTTCCTTTTAGGTTCTATTAACTGGTGGTTCTTTTTCTCATATATGTTGTTATAGTCAGATTCTAATTGTCAGTTAGTGGACTTAGTAAGTCAGTAAGTATAGAAACTTCAGTTATAGTATGGGTGCTTCCAATCTCCAGCTCAAGCTTATCAGTTATTACTTCACTTGAGTTCTTATTACTTCTCAGATTGGGAGACAAAAGGAGAAAAATTGAAGAAGATGGGGTTGGGAGTTCCTGCTCTTCCATTTACCTTTGTGGCTCACCTTCTAGCGGTGGCTGCTATTGTCATGGTCTTGCTTTGGAACATACATTTCAGAGGTGGCTTAGCTTGGGAAGCTACCAACAAAAATCTCATATTTAATGTATGTTTCTTGTTTCATCTTGCTCTTTACTCTCTATTTGCTATTATTTTTGGGACTATGATGCATTGATATATGGCTCTTCTTGATTCTTACTCTGTTTCATTTGGTCCTCTGTTGAATGAACCTTAACTGAATTTGGCATTTGCCTTGTATATTTGAACCTTAAAAGCAAGACACACTAAACATAATTCGAGCGTTTTCCCCCCAGGCCAAGTAATATATCTTGCTTTTAGTTTGAGTTCTATGGTTTCAGTGATTGATTGATTACCTTAAAGTTATTAGAGACTAATATTGTATATTTTGTGGACAGTTTACAGTTTACACTTTACATATCTACCACCATATTGGTTTCTCAGTTTCTTGCTTAGTATTTCATACTAGTATTTACTTCAATCTTGTAAAGTTTCACATATTTTTTTTTGTTTACTTTAACAATATTTTAAAAAGGCTCTTTAAGTTTTATTTTTTTCTTTCCATCTTTTCTATTTATTATCGGGCCCCAACCCTCATAAACAAGGGGTCCCAACAATTCATTGCTTGCAGGCTCCACATGCTTATCCTTCGATTCTTCGGTGTGAATTCCATATACTAATACATTCATGTGGTTTCAAATCAAATAATAAATGAGGCAAAGGGTACTCCTTAGTCCTTAAAGGCTTAAACTACTTTATTTAGATGCTTTTGTTATTTTTTTCTCCTACTATTACGTTACGCTGATGAATTAGTAACTAAACTGATTTGGGACTAGGTTTAGTTTTTAATACGAAATATAATATTACAAAAGTTGAAGTTACTAATCTATATTAAGCCCTTATGTATGTTATATTAGTGACTATTATTATATATAAATGTCAATATATATAAATGTCAATATATAACTGAATTTTCTATACTTACTGATAAGTTTCTATACTTGCGGTTTTTCTCTTTTAGTTAGTGGAGTTCCACCCGATGCATTCTGTGAAACTGGTCAGCTGTGGGGCAGGTTTAATCTTAATCCCAGGATAAATATTTTGCCATAAATTTACTAGTTGAACTTTTTGTTGTTGTTGAAGTTATGTGGCAATTTTAACAACCATTCCCCATGATTATGTTATTTTTGTTCCTCTTCTCTTTCCATAACTCTTTAACCACCTATGACAATATCCTAATTGATTCTTTTTATAAACCTTTTTAAGAAAATTTTCCCATCTTCTCCACCGTTATTGTAATAATTGTTAACATGTCATAGTACATTGTAAGGCCTCCTTTCTCATTTGGATCTCTGATTTCTTATTTTTTAAAATTTTCATATTTTAATGAGAAGTCCTTTGTATGATTGGAATGCCATGGAGAAAGAAGGATACTCGTGGTGGATATGCCGCATACGCCGTGCACAGAATTTATATGATGAATTTAGGATCGATCACTTATAAACCTTGTTCGCCTAGATTTTCACATTTTAAACTTTGGAGCTATTGAAATAAACTGGGAATCTCAACCAGTAACTCTGAAGTTGAAAATCAGGGACAAGAATGGCCATCCTGTTTCAGGCGTCAACACTTCATTAAGAGAACTACAAGCATCAAATTCAGAGACTTGTTCCACAGAGAAAACTGCTAGATGTAACTGCACTCCTGAATCTAGTCTTCCATGGATTGTCAGATATCGCCTTGCTATTCTATTTTTTGTCTCCTTAGCTTGTGAGTTGTCTTAACTTCTATTTGCTTTAACTATCTGCAAATCCAACTTGGATTATCTGCATTTATTCATTGTGTAATGAATTTCTGGTTTTACAAACATCAGGGTTTTGAGTTTATTATGTTTTTCCTTTTTTTTCGTTGCAGTATTGCTTCTTGTATTGGTACTGATTCTTTATGCTGTTATCAAATTTGCCCGACAAGGAATCTGCAGCAAAAGGAAGCCCGATTGATCGACACCAGGGAACTGCATATGCTCAGTCCAATGCAAACAAATCAAAGAAGAAGAAGTAAATGAACAAATACTTTCAAGTTTCAGCCACACAAGAGTCTACCATGGAGTGAAGAATCATGTAACTCAGATTAGATTGGAGAGTTTAAACTTTAAAGAGAGCATGAGGAAATAGTTTTAAAATTTAGGCTGAAAGTCCTGCCCTTCTCTATTGTAGTTTAAAAGAAATTTTGGGGTATCTTTTTATTGAGAAAGTGAGATATTGGATAATGATGTTGAAAAATAACATCCAATTCTATAGATATCATGTAATGAATATTATGTTTATCTATGTGATTTTTGGCTTTCTTTTTTTCAATTTACAGTGTGTTTTATGGAGTAAATTTAGAAAACAAATCTAAAATATTTATTTTGTAATTAGAAAAATAAAAAAAATTCTATTTTACCTTACTGACGGATTTACAGACGAATTTTCCGTCTGTAATCAGAGTGTGAGATGATTTTCCAAAGTTCAAATTACAGACGGAAAATCTGTCGAAAAATCCGTCTGTAATTACAGACGAAAAATCCGTTTGAAAATTCGTCTGTAATTACAGACGGAAAATCCGTCGAAAATTTCGTCGCCTTCGGGAAATGGATGGAGAATTTACAGAGGAAAAATCTGTCGGTAACTAGTAAAAATCCGTCGGTAATTTTTCGACGAAAAAAATTCGTCGGTAAATAATTTCCAACGGAACTTTTACAGAGGGACAAAATCCGTCGGTAACCAAAAATTCGTCTGTAATAAAGACTAAATCTATCTATAAATCTGTTTATATTAATCCATTTTCTAGTTATGTTTTCACTTGGAGAAATTTTCTATTATATTAAACTATATGCTCAAATACACAATCAGATAATAACATTAATAAAATTTTTAGATTATATCTGTAATAGTTAATATCATGATATTATTTTTCCTAATTATAAAAAGAGGCGATATGAATAATAATATTTTTATAGTTAATCATCAAAACTATACTTAATAAATATTGATATAATAATCTAACCTTCTTTCCTCGCATTTACAATTTAAATGACCATTATGACCAAAATGGTCATCTGCTACGAATCATAAGAGGTTTAAAGTCAATTTAAAATAGAATAATTGTACGTGGAGGACTCGTGCACACAAAGTTAATAGTGATTTTTCAAGTATAGACTTACCTTATCTTTATATAATACTATATTTCGTCCCTAGTTTTGATATCTAGAAGTTAAAATAACAAGTATTAGCTAGTAATGTTATTGCCATGGTATTATTTTTTACTTAAAAAAAATCAATTGTACTTATAAATTTTATAAATATTAATAAAACTATTTATCAAATAAAAAAATAATATTATAACTATAAAAAATAAATTTTTAATAAAATTCTCAAATTATTCTAACAATTTATCTTTAACCTCAACTCCAGTCCTTCTCTCTTTTTAACTTGAGCGAGCTTCTATCATCACTCACTAAATCTTTTTTATTTGTTTGTGTTGGTCAATTACACTACAATGGCGGCGAGCAACACTGCCACAATGCCGTCTGTGGACTCCGCTTCACCAGAGGAGCTATCTGCAAAAGCCATTAACAAGCACTAGCTACGAAGGATTGCTCATGGTTAGGACCAAGGCCGTGAAAGGAAAAGGACTTGGTACTGGACGCACCGCAAACCCATGCTAGTTCACAACACTAACACCGGTCTTCCTAAAGAGGTGAAGCTAGGCTGCTCTTTCTGCGATACCATTTTTTCAGCTTCCAATCCTTCTTGCACAACCTTCGAGCACCTCAAGCGTAGGGCTTGCCTCAATTTCAATCCACTGCCAACCGATTTCCTCTGTTTCTCCCACCACCGCCGCCATGGCCTCCTTTCCCTCTCCTACAGCCAACCACAATCACCGGAAGAGGAGCTCCACTTCATCAGCCTTGGCCACGGCCAGACCTGCTACGTCGTACCACGTGATGCCGTTGGCGGTGGTGGATCCATCGTAGTTCTACGGGGATATCACGTACACACTACTAGAAAACTAGTTATTACAGACGGATATTTTTGACGGATTTTATCCCACGAAAATACAGACGGAATTCGGGAGAGATTTTTTATCAGAAACCAAAAAAAATGAATTAGCATAAATTACAGACGGAAAAGAGAATCCGTTGATAATTTTGTCGGAAAAATTAATTTTTTTCGTGGAAAATGGTTACCAACGAAAAATCCGTCTGTAATTAAATGGACAAAAATGCTGCACTTTATTAAATTATTACATACAGAAAATTTGTCTGTAATTTAAAATTTTCCGTCGGAAATATTGAGTTAAACGTCCCCACCTTATCGAGCTCCATTCACACCACACATTATCAAACGAGCTTCTCCTCTCTCCGTCAAGGCGTCAACGAGCTATTCTTCTCTCCACCGGTGCCGCTCGCATCGCATGAGCCCCTCCGGCGCTGCTCGCATCAGGTTGCTCCCTTCGTCACCATCATCACAGAGCCCTCTCCGCCGCTCTCGTCGCACGTCTGCTCCCTTCATCGCCGTCGTCGCAGTGCTCTCTCTGCCACACATGTTATCTTTTCAACAACTATTGTATCCATGTATTCAAGTATCCATGTTTTTTGTGACATATATTCCTAGCTAGGTTTTCCGATCTGTGACAGCTTGATTTGATCTATGAATTTCCTTTTCTTTTTTTTTTTGTTGGCATAATCTTTTCTTATTCCAACTAATAAACCACTTCAAATTTTCCTAAATCATAAAAACTTACCAAAATCTAAACTAGAATTAACCCATAGAAGGTGGAATTAGTGCCTAACAACAGCATAAAAAAATTTTCTGTACACTTATTTTATAAAAAAAACGTGCATCTTTTATGTTCAAAATTTTGATTTCTTTTGTTCTATGTTTCTTGTTCTGGAATGTAACTAGTTAATGCTATTACTTTTTTCTAAGTGGCCAATAATAGTAATACAAGTGATGAATTCAACGCACATAATTATTGTCAAACACTTAATTGTTAGTTGATTATGAATTTTTTTAATTATCAATCATTTATGTTTCTTCCTTTTCTAATCACAAGATTCAGTAGTAGCTTTTTGCACAAAGTCACAAACACTGCAGGATCTTTTCCTGTGTGGTCTAGTCCTGAATGTTCTAATCAATTTCTATATATAAGGTCAAGATTGAACATGATTTCCAACATTTGGTTTATTTCATTGTGTATTGGTCTTGGAAGGCTCTAGGATAAATGCTTTTTGTTAATTTCTGGTGAAGTTCAGTGAAACTTGATATTAAGTTAGCTAAAAATGTAATCACCCTAGCATCTTGTGTTTGATTAGTCACAACTCAATTCGTCATTCATTAAGCTTAAAGTTGATTTTTAATTATTGCTATCTCAACAATAGGACCAAAGGATGTTATACACTTAGTGTTTAGGATAGTTTCTCCTCCCGTGATAGGCCTAATTCTAGTGAAGAAGATTCGAATAAAGACAAAATGGAACAACACGAAAATGGATTAGACACTTGAGGACTTGTTCAACACCTTCAAGCAATATATAATGATCTTGCAGATACCCAAGGTGCTTTTTATTTACTAAAATCAATCTTTTTTCTGAGCCAATGTTGATGAGTTTATATTCTAGTAGTGGTGGTGCAAGTTCTAGTAGTGGTCATCATCAACATCAACATCAACATCATCATCATCAAGTAGTTGAAGAGGTTTCAGTGCAAAGGATGAAGAAGGAGGAGGTTAATGCAAAGATATCAGCATGGCAGAACAACAAGATTGCAAAGATTAACAACAGATTCAAGAGAGAAGATGCTGTCATCAAAGGTTAGGAGAGTGAGTAGGTTCAGAAGGCTACTTCTTGGATGAAGGAAGTTGAGGTAATTAACTTTTTCCTCAAGGTCTTATTTGCATGTTGCTGCTCTTCTTGTTCCTTTTTTATCTTTTGTTTTTTATATTTACTGTATTAGTGAGTTTTCTTGGAGTTTATGATTACTCCAAAGACTTAAAATAGATCTCATATTTTTTTGTGCTTTACAACTGTCTTAGATTGATTGATTATTGATCCAATCAAATTCATGAAAAAGGTCAATTTTGGTGTTAAAGGAAAGATTGAATTAAGGTTAGGTATTGAGTAACTGAGTAAGTGACCTGATGGCAAATGCTCAATTTTGGTGTCAAATTTTTTGAATGAACCTGTAGGTTTTCAGCTTTTATCAATATCCAAGAATCAAAATAAGGTCATGACTCATGACAAATGCTCTTGCAACATCTGTCAACGAAATATTGCAGACTTTTGAATATACTTACCAACTGAAAAAGAATTGGGGTTTGAACATCAACAATGTCATCAACTTCAGTGCTTGACACATAAGGAATGCCTTATTCACTCCTTGCAAGAAAATCAAGCAAAAAGTTAAAAGACTTTGAGCAAGTAAAAACAACATAAAAAAAGAATTTCCTTGCTGCTTTTATCGAGCTTTTGATTGTTGCGTACACTTGAGATTAATATATACCTGAAGATTTCTAATGTGAATATTTTTCTTATTCAATTTTACCTGTCATTGAAACATGAAATAGTAGCAGCAGGAGATAACAACAGTGCCATTGATGACCTTGTGACTAACTTGCCTGGCCAGCCTCTTGTAGATTTCAAGCACTATGCTGGTTATGTCACCGTTAATGATAACACCAATAATGGAGGAAGAGGACTCTTCTATTGGTTTTTTGAAGCCATCACCAACCCTCAAGATAAACCATTGGTGTTGTGGCTCAATGCAAGATTCTATTAATGCAAGATTCTAGATTTGGTGATCCTTCTGGTTTTTCTATTAATGCAAGATTCTAGATTTTAGATTTGTAAACAACTGATTCCTCTTTTATTTTTGTCGGATATCATACATTCAATGTCACATGATGCTCATCCTATGGGTGTGCTTGTTAATTCCATTAGTGCTCTCTCTGTTCATCATCCTGACGCTAATCTTGTACTCAAGAGTAAGTAACACAAAAAAAATAGTTTCCCAACTTTTCAGCTTTTCAACATTTTTTTCATCTAACTCTGATAATTTCTTTTAAAACCCTTTATCATACTTCAATGCAGGTTCTTGATGTTTACAACTCAAAGCAAGTCAGAGATAAACAAATAGCTCGGATTATCTAAAAGGTTTAGTCACTCCATTCTCTCTATTTTTTTGTCAGTATCTGTGGTTTATAGCTTTTACTTATGTGTACTGAATTAGTCATTGATTTATTCTGAATGCTACCTGCCCTGGCTAAGTTTGTTTCCTCTGAATTTCTTGTGTAGCATTCATGTAATTTTATACTTATTATTTGGAATTTATCTTATTACCTCTTTGGCAATATCATTTTCCCTTTCTCAATGCAGAGAACAACAATTGCTGCAGCAATTTATCTCAAAATGGCAGGACGGCCACCTGTGCTTCCATCCAATCAACTTTCTTACACAGAGAACTTCCTATACATACATGATTCTCTGTATGTCTAACTATTCTTTCTGTCAGATGATTTGGAACTACTTTATTTTTGGTTTATTTTCCTTTGTGATCTCATTATTTAAATAGGGAATATTATAGGGAATCTATATATATGTAGATATGATTCCACATTGTTCATGGTAACCGTTACTTTAAGGTGGTAAGTTAAGAATGCAAATCCTATCACTTTTCAAGTCCTGTTACTTGTTATCAATAAGAATAGTCACGTATGGCCAAAGTAACACAGCTTTTATAGCCGTATATATGTAACTCCAAAACATAAGGACACAATATATGCATATTCATCTCAATATCACATCAAAAAGTGGAGCCAAAAAATTATTGAGTTACCCTTTAGCATATAACATCTTATCAAAAGAAAAACATTTGTCATAAACAACCACTATAGTGTGTTTTTTCTTCTCTTCAATCATCTTGTTGGAGCTGAAATTTTATTGTAGGATTCTCTAACAAAGATAGAAACATGGTATATAGTAACTTGATTCTCAAGAATTTGTGTATGTCAGTAATTCAGTACAGTACCTTCATGATGGTTTAATTTCTATTTTTTGCATCTTTCTACTTCTTATGATAGGTTCTTGCTGCAAACTGTGGTGAGAAAGAAGGTTCTAAAGGCATTCCGGCGCTCGATTTTTAAGGCTACCCGACAGATAAGTTGAAAATCAGAGGATAGCTAGCAGCAGGACTCATCTTAGGTACCCCTTTTTTTTCTTTTTCTTTTTTTATTTTTCAATCCAAAGAAATTTGAGTCATAACTTGAATTCTAAATTTGCATACTTTTTTTCACTATGCAGGAATTGAACTAGCTGAAAGAATCTGTTATGAGAATATCTATGAACTTGGTGACATACTTGATTGGAACATTGAATCTTCCATCAGCTAAATCTACTACAATATTGACCAATTTTCTGAGAACTCTCAACCTTCTTGGCCTCCTTGGTGGATTCTTAGCTGATGCTGGCATTCAAATTTATATGATGCTATTCAAAATTTATATGATGCCATAAGAACAATACACTGAGTTTATGTTTTGAATTATAGTTGATGTATCAATACACTTTGTTTATTTTTTGAATTATATTGACTTCCTTGTTTATAGTATTTTTCTTTTAGTTTGATAATACAATGATTTTGTTTATTTTTTGAAATATTATAAATATTTGAATACAAATTAGATAAAAAAATTTATTTATTAAATTTATATTTATTTTGTATGAAAAAAGGTGTATTTTGCAATGAAAAATCTAAAAAAATTTTTACCTTACTGATAGGTTTACAGATGGATTTTTTGTCCGTATTTAGAGTTTGGAATGGTTTTCCAAGGCTCCAATTATCGACGAAAAATTTGTCTGTAATTACCGATAGAAATCCGTCAAAAAATTATCTGTAATTACCAACGGAAAATCCGTCTGTAATTACTGACGAAAAATTCGTCGAAAAGTTCACTGTTTTAGGAAAATGGAGGGGAGAATTTACCGAGGAAAAATCTGTCGGTAACTGGTAAAAATATGTCGGTAATTTTTTACGAAAAAAGATCCGTCGGTAAATAATCTTCGACGAGGCTTTTATAGAAGGACAAAATCCGTTGGTAATTTCGTCAGTAACCAAAAATCTGTCTGTAATAAAGACTAAATCTATCTGTATTAAGTACTTTTCTAGTTGTGACATCGTCAAACTCCACAGCGGTTACACCAGCGGGTCTGCTAGAGCACCAGCCGCATTTGATGCTGTTAGGAGGGAAAGACGATTTGGGAGCTCTCGCTATGTTGGAAGACAGTGTGAAGAAGTTCAAGAGTCCAAAAATGTTAAACATGGGTAATTTGAGAATTTTATTAAAAATTAACGAACAACAAATTAAGGTTTGAATATTTTTGTTATAAAGAATTTATTTTTTATGAGTACGACATTAATTTCCTTGTTTAATGGATATTTTTATCCATATTCACAAAATTCATAGATACAAATAATTGCTTTTCACCTTAATTAACAACATTTCTATGCTAGGGACGCCCGTAGAGGTAGCAACACTCATAGAGCTTCCTTTTACCATAGCCACTAATTATTCGTCGCACTCCACCTGGATATAACATTTTCAATCATTTTTTAAACATCACCTTTTCACCTTTTTTTTTGTATTTTTTTTATTTTCAACATCATCAAATATATATATATA
>NC_029790.2:122193832-122224444 GCF_000816755.2 Arachis ipaensis
AGCCAAACAATTGTAATCAAAATAATAAAATATTTTAAACAACTCTTTGCTATAATGAGAATAGTTTGTCTTTTTAAAGCTAGTAAACAGAAGAGACACAAACTACTAAGCAAGAAATGTCATAATTCAAGAATCATATTTCATATCATATATATTAGGGATAAAAACATACATAGTCTATCAAAAGTTTTTTTTATCACGAGCCATAAAAGATAGAAGAATATATATGGCGAGAAACTGTGTGACACTCGCACTAACAATATTGATTATTGGAATGGTTTTTTGTGTTGCTGATGAATTTCATGACAATATTGCTAAACAATTTAATCCATCTTATTATTATATTGCAATGATAGCTCGTAGACAGTGTATTGCAAGCTGTAAAAGGCATTCTCGCCACCCAATAGTTTTGTTTTTGTGCACTAGTAGTTGCGCAACTAGATACGCATTTGACTAGTACTTTAGTAATAGTAATTATCTAAATTATTATGAATGTTCTTTTGAGTTTTTGTGATTTCTTTGTTTTCATATTCTGAAATATGAATATTTTATATTTGATGTAATAAATTCTCTCTTGATTAATGAGTGTTGAGAGATTAATGATGAAAAAATAATCAAAGGTATTCACCTAATTGTAATTGAATAATTTAAGCAAATTTATTGGGTGCTTAAAAGTGGACATTCATAATAATGTATGAATCACAAGTACATCATACTTTTATCTTCTTTTTTTTTCAATGCGCTACATCTTTTGCTTTTTTTTTTCTCATGTTTATGTTACTCAAGTTTGAGGTTTTACACTACTATTAATGTTACAGGAATAGGCTACATATTTTATAAAAATTGGTTCAAGCTCGTTCAAGTTCGAATCTTAAATAATCCCCCATGAAGAGAAAAAAATATTTAAGCACTCAATCAAACTAGGACGTGAATCACATTAATAATCTTAGATATTTGATGCTTTTAGTTACAACTTTTACTATATATGTTGTCATGAGTTTCATTTGATAAAAATTGGTTCTCTTAGGATATGTATATAAGTAGTTAACTATGATAAATTGTAGTATAACATAGAATAACATCATTTTCAAAATAAATATGATCTAGCTAGATATATGATTTGTATATCATGAATCCTTTAAACTTTATATGTTAGTTATATGAGTATCATATATGTTATAGTTCGTTTGTATATGATAATGTAAACAGATTAAGAAAGAAAAAACAGTTATACTATTCACCTATATCACATACAACAAGAGTTTAAAGAGATGCCAATGAATTATAACTCAAATAGTATAATCTCTCCATACTTACCTAAGAGGTCACGGATTTGAGTCTCCCTATCTTTGGTTTAAAAAAAAAAGAGTTTAAAGAGATATTTCAATAAATCACGGTCCTTAAATGTATCCCTAATAACATACTGAATAAAACTTTCAAAAGTTCAATTTAGTTTTTTATTATTATTATTATTATACTGGATGTTGTATTGTGTTTTATATGCTTTATGTAATTCAATTCTAAAGCATTTAACTTCTACATTAAGAAAATCGAGACAAAATTTTGATAGTTATTTATTTCAAGATCTTACATTTTTTACTTGTTGGATATTGTCCTTATAAGATTGAGCACTTTGATCTGGCTAGGGTGCCAACAACTTTTGTGATTTATAGCCATCAATGATGTTTTTAATGGTGTGAGATTTTATCCAATGGTGTGTGATTACTCACTTTTCTTTTGTTGGTTACATGTTAGCTAGAATTTAATAAAGTTGCTGACCCCTAGACTTTTCCTTTTTTATAACCTTTACTTTCTTGTCATGTGCTTTAATTATCCTCTGAGTTTTTTTATATTATTTTTTAGGATATTTCTCAATTCGATGAATCAAAAATTAATCCGTTACAAATCTTAACTATACTTTTAATATGTCAAAACCCAACCCAACCCAACCCAACCCAACCGTAACCGGTGATTGAGGGAAAAACTGTAATAAGCCTATTGAATAATTTCACAAAAAATTATTTGGATCAGATCTCCTCTATTTTTAGACTTTTTCCCAAGTCAAATATCTTTTCCTATTACATCTATCTATCTAAACTATTAGTGTGTTTTTCAAGAAATCACACTATATATCTAGGTAATTTGCAATTTCTCTCAGGATCCTGTTTCTGGTATTACACATTATGCCTTAGCATCATATTGGGGAAAGAAATTAGGAAAGTGTGATTTAAATGCTTATCAGGTACTAGTTTCTAATTGAGAAAGTGTAGGTAAACAATATAAATATTAGACAACATAAACAACGGTTTAAAAAAAGGTTAAATTAATTATTATAATCAAATTTTCAATTTATTAGAATGATTAATTTTGAATTTAAATTATTAGGGTTAAACAATGTAACCTCCTCTCAATATACCGTCAAATCACATTCTCAATCCATCTCAACCCTCTTCCTCCTCCTCTACTCACACCGTCATTCATCCCGGTCCTCCCCTTTGCCGCTCAGCCTGACACGTCTCCACCTCCGCCGATCAGCCTGATGTGCCTCCCACCCATCCACTGCTGCCGTTGTTTTCGTGCCACTCTTCCCTGGCAGCGTTGCTACGGTGTTGCACCACTTTCTCATTGAATGTTCATTTTACTAGGTATGTGGATGGTTATTTTTATTCTAAACCGACATTCTTGATGTAGAAGAAACTCAACAGCATTGAGGTTAGCTAGTGAGGGAGGGACCGACGGTGCAATGAAAATTTGGGGAGGAGGTATGTGACTGTAAAAGGGTTAGAAGGTGGACGGTTAAAATCTAAAAAGTAAAGGTTTTTGGGAAGGTAATTTGTTATTGGGGTGGATTTTTTTGTTTTTAACCTTGTTGGGCCAAAATTGTAGCCCGTTGTTCGTGTTGTTTACAATCTCCATTGTCTACCTAGCGGAGCCGTTTTTAATTATATGTTATACTTGAGTTTATAGACTTGCATGCTAAATATGTCGACTAATTTTGGTGTTATTGTTGTTGAAAATTTTGATTGTTGATAGAAAATGAATCATAGTTGTTCTATGTAACTCTAGGTTCTTAAAAGTGAAGTCAATATGAATTTTTATGAAAGAATTAGATTCTTGTTGTCACACCTAATATTTCGTGCATGCTATGGATATTCTGTGTCCTGGAAAAGTAAAATCTCTATGTCAAGCAGTATTTTACTTGAGATGAAAATTCTATTCTATATTTCTTACTGTCAATCTATTGAAGCTTGCAAAAGGAAATGAGTGAAGGTACTTCAGCATATGTAAAGAGCATTTAGACTATGTTTGAGGTATGGACTTTAGTGTTTGTGTTTCTTAAGTGATTGGATCCTTGTCTTGCTCAAGAGAGTCTTTGCAATTTGCTACTACTAGTGGACCATCAAGAGCCATATATCTTATATTTGCTTAGCACTTAGATATATGAATTGTTATATAGGTGCAATACTTGTACTGTATATAGCAGTACTTACTCTGTATAGATGCATGAATTATGAATCTAATGAACAATGAATTAGATCTATGATTGTGTAAATGTTATGATGTAGAAAGTTTTATTGAAAAGGAAAACTTTGATATTGTAGTGTTTATATTCTAATGTTGGAAAGATTATGATGGTTTAAAATAGTCGTTAAATATAGGAAAAATATGTCATAAGAATAAATAACTTAGTGATGGTTTCAAACCATCACTAAATATATTGTGACAGATTAAACAACCACTAAATATAAAAAATTATCATCAGAATTAGTAACTTAGTGACAATTTTAAATCGTTGTTAAATATATTGTGATGGATTAAAATAGTCACTAAATATAGAAAAAATGTCACAACATTTAGTAAGTTACTAATGGTTTCAAATCGTCGCAAAATACATCATTAAAAAAATACCCTGACAAGTGTTATAAATTTGTGACGGTTTTATGCTTTCAAAAGCATCACAAATAATTTAGTGACATTCTTTATCAACGGTGGTCCAAAATCAATGCTATGTCACCTGGCGACACTCAAATTGGTGATGCTTTTTTAACAATCACAAAAAAAATAACGACAATTAAAATCATTGTTAAGCATTAAAGAAACGTCATGAAAATGTTGTTTTATTGTAGTGCATGTAATTCCATACTAGGTATCTTTATACCCGAAAATATTTTCCTAAGGATAGATAGCTAGATAGATAGATAGATAGATAGATATAACTATTTAAAATTTTAATGTTAAAGATTGAAGCTTGACGTACAATGGAACCTACGGATAGCTAGATTTTAACTTAGATATTCATATAAATACATACATATTCAACCATTGACTATTTAACATCATGACTAGCACAATACTTTACTTGAGTTGTCGTACTATATTATTAGGTAGGTTCTTATCTTTGTACTTGAAAATTTTGGCCCTAAAATATATAGAAGTCTGTTGTCTCCCTAAAGTTTCTAAAATAAATTTCATCCTCAAGCATTTAGATATACTATATACATAGAGAAAAACATTCATTAAATTATTATCAAACAGATTATTGTCATACATATTCTGATTATATACAGACACTTACTACAAAAAAATTAATTTAAAATGACATTTATATTACTACGGTTTTAAAGAACTGTCATAATTAATTTGAATAAAATGGCGGTTTTGGGGGATTTTGGCGGTTTTGAACTGCCATTATCTGTGTCTATTATTTAAAAAAGCCTAAAACTCTGTTTGAACCCTAAAATTGCACACTGAAATGAAAACATCGCTGCCAGCCACTACTATGTTAGAGGAAGGACAAAAATGAGGCCACTGATGTGTTAGAGGAAGGTCGAAAACAACATTGCCACTGTGATCTGCTCTGGCGATGATATGCTCCAGCAACGATCTGCTCCAACGATGATATGCTCCAGTGATGATCTTCTCAGATGTGTTCTCCTTCGATTAGAATCTCCTTTCCATCGAGATTCTGTGTTGTGAACCGAAACATTCCTTCTTATCTCCTCTAGTGACGATCTCAGTCGGCGATGTTCTCCTCTGGCGGCGCGTTCTCCTCTGGCTACAATCTCGGCAGTGTTCTCCTACTTCATTAAGCTACAAAGCTGTGGGTTTTTTCTCATTTTTGTTGATAACAAAGTCTCTCTTAATTTTTTATTCTTTTACGTCTATATTATGCATTTACCATGATTTATTTTTGTTTATTGACTTCTGTAGCTGCTATATGTGAATTTAGATTAAGATCTGTTCGTTTTGCAGCTACACAAGTTTTGTTGATTGAGGAAGTGACATAGAAAGCAGAGAAGGTATATAAGATAATAAATTAAGATAATCTTGTTTATTGTTGATTCATTTGATTGAGGAAAATCTTGTGATTCTTGTTAGGATTAAGATAATGAATTACTAAACTGTCAATTTTGTTGTGAAATCAGAATAATCAATTTTGCTACAATTATAACAAGATATAAGATACAAATACTTATATATGATTTTTTTGTTCTGATTTTGTAGAATTGCTTCTGATTTTTTTCTTTTTTCTTTGTTTAAATATACTCAATGCTCTATGGAGATATTTTTTTTAAATATACTTATGCGCTATTGAAATACAAATATATCCTCATCGAACTGAAGTTAAAACATTAAAATAGAATGTTAACATAAGAGACAATGTGTTAGGCATAATATTAGGAGAATATACTAGTTGTTTTCTTAATAGACCAACTGCCTCTATCTATAATAATGTATATATTCTTGTATCCGAATGAAATAAATAAGAGAAGATAGTTTATAATAATATATGATTGAAGAAAAAAAGTGCATGGATCTACAATTCTACACCCTAAAGCAACTTAACTGCCATTGTATGAGGTCCTTTATATGAAATTTCTTTCCTCTTCATCATTGTTGTCCATTTCCCATTCTAACAATTTAATCGGTTCTAATTGTAGCATTAAAGAATGTGGTAAGCTAGAGTGTTTACCAGAACAGGGTTTCAAAGGCTTATCTTCACTTTGAAATTTGTCAATTAATTACTATAAGCATTTGGGATCCTTGCTTCATGATGTTCGGCACTTAACTTCACTTCAATTTTTATCTATTAAATACTGTCCATCGATGAGAAATCGGTGTGAGAAAAGAACAGGGGAGGATTGGCACAAGATAGCACACGTTTCCCATGTATATTGTGGTAATCATTATATCTATTTATTGTATTCTTAGTTTATACGTTGCTTATTCATTATTTTCTTTCCTTTTAATTTCGTTGTGTGTTTGCATAACCATGGTTTTAATATTTTGTATTGAATTTTATATTCATTTGTAGTGCTCTTTCAAATTACAAAACCCAAAAAAAAAAATCTTGTATTTGTTTTTTTTTTCAGGATATGAAAAGGATATAAAACTCACTACAAGTTCTCTGTTGGAATTTTTAAGTCATTAGTTTAAAATATGCACGATATGAAATTCTTTTGCTTCTCCCTCATCTTTTTATGTGCCAATAAGGACAAAATGTAGTTCATTATTTTCTTTGAGTCTCTATTGCAATTGTGTTGTTTTGTTCCGATCCAGTTCTGTTATATGAAGAAAAAGCTTCTAGGATTATTGGGGCATCAATATCATCTAAGTGCTATTATTGTGTTTTAAGACTTCTTTGATTTATGAATGAAAGCTACTTGGATGAGATTTTGTCTGACTTATACAATCATTAAATGCTTAAATAAGATTTTGGTACTTATAAAATCGTTGATAAAGTTTGATTTTATAATTTGATAGAAGCATAATTGTATAGACTGAATTTCAGCGCTATACCTAATTTTCAGGGTGTATCTTCTGGATATTGTTCCTCATCCACATTGTAGTTAGGGAGAAACAAGATTCTATTTCAGTATTTGGTCACTTACAGCAAACTTTAGAGCCTCAACTATAGAACTTTTATATTGTGAAGATTTTGGTGAGATCTTTGTCAAGTTACTTCGTTAGACCTAGTTTCTTTTGAAAATGATTTTCTAACTCTAATGCCTTTCCACTTATTTTTAGATTATGGCCCCTTCCAAAAAATTCAAAAGTGTAAATAAGAGGTTTCTTAACTCATAAGGTGAATGTTTCATAATTTTGGAAATAACTTCTTTTCTTACACATGTATGGAATTAAAATAAGGGAAAGAATTTCTCCCATTATTACTTATTGTTCATTTTGTTTGATCCCTTTGACCAAAATTAAAAAAGTTTGGTGTAATCGGTTGTGCAATATGAATTTTATTTTGATCTTTATAATTGTTTCAAATTTTGATGATATGCAGAAGAGAAGATTGGCTGACATGTTAGGGCTACAATGGAGCAAGCAGGAACTTGAGCATTTCTATAAAGCTTACCGTAAATATGGAAAAGACTGGATGAAGGTTAGTTATATTTTTTAGTCATACATTATGGTTAAAAGTTGACTCTCATCATCAGGTTTTTTATCTGTTATGAGTGTCCATGTATCTAGAAAATACTATTGCTTAAACCTCATTGCCATGGATGACAAAAAATATACTACTTAAGGTGTTGTTTTTGTATCATTTAGTATACACCATGATTGTTGTCATTTGGTTAAGGGTTACATTTCTAGTAGAATGGATATTAGTAAGAGATGCCTATTGTTCGTAAAACATGTTATTCTTTATGTTTATTTTTAGGCATACTTATCTCTTCTAGAGGGCACTGCTTCTGTTGTTGGACTTATAGCAATGATGATAGATCATTATAGTGTACTGGTAAGAATAAATTTAAACTTTTGGTACATTTTTTTAACATTTATATTAACATTTCTATTTTTGCTACATTACTGTCTAATTGCAAGTTATTTTCCGATCCATCTGTGATATTAAAGATTCCCCTCCTAATTAAGAGTGCTACATTCTTTTGGTTTGAATTAGTATTACAATTTGTGATAGAACCAATTTATCGAAATTTGGTTATAAGAAATAAAAATGTGTAATTTCATTGTCAGGGAGGAAGTGACAGTGAATAGGAGAGCAATGAAGATGCAAAAGTATCCAAAAGGTCTCAAAAATGTTTGCAAAGAAAACAAATGAATGACCATAAAACATTAGAAGGACCCTTTTTAGATCATTCTCAATCACAATCTGTTGCATCAGGTGATGGTTCTTTATTGCTGTTGAAGACTAGGAATTTTGGTGGGTTAATTTGTCAAACACATGCCAATGTTATTTTCTCTTTGTTGTATTTTAATTTACATATGCTTCTTTTTTAAAATAAAAGACATTAATTGTTGCTTTAAGGGATTATTGTTACTCATTTTTGGAGGGTTTTTTCTATTTTTTTTAAAATATATCTAGACGTCTCTTGAATAAAATCTATGATAATCTTACCATTTTATTTTCTGTGAGATTGTTTCAGGGCTTACTTCTTATACTGTCAAAAAACGAACTCCTTGAGTACCTATTTCACATTCCATTGGTAAAGATAATGCAGAAACGTTATTTTCATCTGCTAGACAGGGGCACAAACAAATGGTTGTTACTAATGATGTTACGCATAAGATTGCATTAGCATTGGCCGAGGCTTCACAAAGAAGTGGCTCCTCAAAAATTCCTGTATCTCCAAACAAGATAGCAGCGCCATCGCCTAGTAAGATTCTTGAACCATAATTATTTGCTCCTTCACTAATCCATAAATACAAACTTTAATTTGGATTTGGTAGTTGTAAACCCCGTTAAATTAGTAAATAATTAGTCAATAAATTAGTTTTCAATAAAGAAGATTAGAAATGTGAATATTATATCAAATTAGGATAGAGCTCATCGAAATGAGAATTTTGACACTAATTTCGAAGAAAACGGTCCAAAATTAGACCGAATGGACCGAACCGATTGAACCAGGCTCAAACCGGACCCATGGGCCCAACCAGTTCAGCATTTAAATGAGCCTAAAGCTCATTTCCTTCACTAAACACAACAGAAACAGCAACGCACCATGGGAGAAGAGAAAGAAGAAATTCCCCAAAAACCCTTATGGTGATTCAAAATGCCGTAACTCCTCCGTCCGAGCTCCGATCGCCGCACCATTTGCGGCCACGCGACCACAGCGTTGAGCTCTACGTTTCTACTAGAACAATTTCATAGGTAACCTGCTTATTCACCCTCAGCCTCTTCTTCCCCAATTTTTGGAAAATTAAGTGAAGATATTGAATTTCTTTACTCTTTGAGGTTTTAGGATCCAATTAGCTTGAGAAAAATATTCACTCTTACTTATGTGAAGCTTAGGTAAGGTGAGGATATAATAATTCTATCTAAATATTCTGAATTTGTGTTTTGGGAATTAAATTGGGTATATATGTGTTATGAATGTGTATTAGGTTGTGAATAAATAATTGGAGCTTGAAATTGTGAATACCGGAACTTGAAGGAAGCTATTTCATTGAGGTTTGGGGGCTGTGATTGGTTTTAATAAATTACCTTGATCATTACGAGGAAATCGGCTAAGGTATGATTTAGGTTTCTTGCATTTAATATGTAATGTTCTGTGAAAACTTAGGCTAGATGACCGTAGGATATGTTTGGCTTGGTGTTGGTTGATTGATTGATGGTTTGGAGAAATATTGATTTGAGGTATATTTGTTGTGGTGGTTGTTGTGATGATAAGGAAGGCCATATTGTGTTATAAACCTAGGTTTTGTAAACTATGGTTCTTGGTTGGTTTTGGTTGATGAATTTGAATACTGTAAGTGTATTATTGTTAACTTGAGGTAGGTTTATTGTGTTGATTGTTAAAATAATGAGAAAGGGGTATATTGTATTGAAGAATGCAGGTTAGAGGTGAAAGGAATGGAATTATTGAATGAAAATGAGGTTTGGAATTGTTTGCAAAACTTTGGTTTTGGACTGAACTTCAGCAGGCTATAACTTGGCTTCCGGAACCCCAAATTGATTTCAACTTATTTTAAATGAAAATTGGGTTTGTGATGTTTATGCCGTTCGAAGAACGGAAAAAAACGATTTAAAACGATTGAGTTATGCTCGTCGGAAATTTTGGTGTGAAATATGTAATGTTGCAGGTGAGATTTCCATGATTGTGCAGCTCTCTGGTTGATCCTTTTTTTTAGGAACGTATGTCCACGCGTACGCGTGGCATGGATTTTTGGTGATGCATACGCGACTCGTTGATGGGTAGAAAAATGCCGGTTAAGAATTTCCAAAAATTATTTTCTAAAATGGCGTTGCAAGCACAGTCTTAACCGACGAGATTCCCACTATCAATTTAGAAGTGTGTCATAATTAAAAATAAATAACCAAGAGTAGAATCCCGGGTCGTTTCCCAAAGAGTTGACACAATGATGTAAATTATTGGTCATGAATTTTTTGAATATTTTTTAAGTTTGAGAACGGAAAAATAAATGGCTATGAATTAAAGCACTTAATAATAAAAAAAGATGTTATGTATTTAATAAAAAGGTCTTGGCTAGAAGTGAAAATTGGAGTTCCTATCCTTGTTGATTTTTTCCAAGTATAATAATAAAAGTTCATTGCTTCTACTTAGTTATCCTCTAACTAATGAAGGAAAGTCAAGTGGGTAACACTAACTCTGATTCACAAGTCCTAGTCACTTCCTAGGGAAGGACTAGAGTTAGTGAAAATGAGTTAGCCAGCAATTTCCAATTACAAATTGATACTTGAGTATTACAACTCAAGGGTTTCCAATTAATCAACTCCCAAGCCAAGTTGGAATATCTACTCCATTAACATGAATGCCATTTTCACAAACATGTAAAAGGAGTAAATAAGAGACATGATAATTATAGTAAATTAATAAAATCAAAATTGGCACTGACAATTAATTAAAAAGGATTAAACAAGCAATAGAATTAAATATAAAAATATTTCATTGTATTAATAAATTCAAAAGTAACAAAATCCAAACATGAATTCAAGTAACTAAATGGAAAAACAAAGGAGTAGAAGTAATAGAAAGGCAAACTATGACGATAATAACTCCGCTTGAAGGTAGTAGCAGCTCTCTCAAGATCCAAACTGAAGATGAAATTAGAATGCTAAGAACCCTAGGAGAAGTAGTGTTTCCCTCTCTAGAATTCAAAAACTAAACAAAAACTAAAATGAACATGAAAGTATGTTTAGTCTTAGCTACACCCCTGCCTCTAGTCTGCGTTTTTGGGCTTGAAACTGGGTCCAAACTAGCCTAAAAATCTCCCCCAGCGAGTTTTGATAAGTGCAGCACGTGACGCTCTGTCACGCGTACGCGTCGCTGGACTTTTGCGCTTGTCACGCGTACGCGTCGCTGTAAGATGCGCCAATTCACACGCACGCGTCAGCCATGCGTGCGCATCGCTCCTCGCTTCTAATATCTCTAGTTTCTTGTGTTCCTTCCACTTTAACATGTTTTCTTTTCATCCTTTAAGCCATTCATGCCTTGTAAATCTGAAAATACTTCACAAACACATCACGGTATCGAATGGTAATAAAGGAGAATTAAAAATTAACAATTTAAAGGCCTAGGAAACAAGTTTTCAATCATATCACAAAATTAGGAAGGGAATGAAAAAAATGCAATTTCAATGAATAAATGTCAGATTAGTTGACACAAACCCACTCAATTTAGTCCAAAATATATCAAAAAATAGTGGTGCATCACTGGTCCCATGCATACGCGTAAGGAGCTAACAAGCATGTCCACGCGCACGCGTGATCCACGCGCACGCGCGACATGAAGTTTTCACCTACACATATGCATGACAAAAGGACGCGCGCGCAAGCTGCACCTTTACACTCCCACGCGTACGCGTGAGCCACGCGTACGCGTGTCCCCTATTTCAGCAAACATGGTTTTTAGAATTTTAAACCGCACTTCAAGCTTCTAAACCTCTATTTTTCATTCCTTTAGTCATTAATAATAGTATTAAACCTGATGATCAGATGAAGATAGGAAATGGGGATAACTTGGAGATGATGTAAAGCTAAAAAGTGATGAACTGATTATGAAATGTTACGGATGATCATGTATGATACTTGGCTTGATAATCAAATGAGTGATCATGTATAATACTTGACTTGAATGGTTAAATGATCTAAGATACGAGATTCCCTGGATAAAGTACCGTGGCTTGCCACCACATGTACCAGGTTGAAAACTCGATACTCCATTGACCCTACTACGTAAGGGTGACCGGGCACTTATAAATTTCCGGGAATGGTACCCCCATTGAGCGATTATATATATATATATATATATATATGAGAAAAAGCTATGCATAGACTCATGGGGATGTACGTCGGGGGACAGTCCAATGGTTTAGCAAACCGGACTTGTTGGGTTGGTTGTATAACCGACAGATAAGCTCATTAGCCATAGGACAGGCATGCATCATGTGCATATTACTTGAATTACTTTTTTGTGCTCTAACTGGGTTTGCCTAAGTGCATTTACTACATTAAGTGTATACCTGCTACCTGTAGTACGTGTAACCTTCTTGTGCTTGCCTTTATTTGTTTATTTGTCTGTGAAATGCTAACGGAGATGGAGGTATGGGAGAATGGCAGTGCGGGACTTAGATTTAAAATTAAGTTAAGTTAAGTTTAGATACTCTTTGTAAACCACCTTTTATGGCTTCTGTTTAATACTTTAAGCTCTATAATCTGAGTGTCGGCGTTCTAGGATTGCCTTTGGCATTCCCAGGACCTTATATATTATGTATATGGCACCTTTACCATACTGAGAACCTCTAGTTCTCACCCCATACTATGTTGTTGTTTTTCAGATGCAGGTCGAGAGGCGTCTCATTAGGCGTCTGGACTCCTGAAGCGAAGTTGTTACTGGGTTATTTTGTTGTACAGTGATGTATATATGTGTACTTAGCTTTCTCTCCGCATAACTTGTTCTTTTTTATTCTCTTAGAGGTTTATGGAGAGACAGGATTTTGTTTATGTATATTTGGGTTTTGGATATGTATGTATATATGTGTAAATATTCTCCGGCCAGCCTTGGCTTCGCGGGCTGAGTTAGTAACTTGTTATTCTGTATCTTTGGTACTCTATTCCCACTTTTATTAACTTATGTTCGATAGTTATAGTTTTTTTTAACACGCAAATTAACTCGTTTTTTGAGCGTTGCGCTTTTATTTCGCGACTTTTATTTCATCTACTCTTCAAGGCTCCTTGTATATTATAACCTTTCTGCTATTATATGTATACATTATGTTTTTGAGGTCGTAATACCACACCACCTCTGTTTTACGGCTTAAGCATAAAGCTCAGTGTGGTAGGGTGTTACAATAGTAGTGTAGAGGACCTTTCAAGTTACCATTTAGCCTAACATACCTAAATTCAACACAAATACAAACAAATAGAAATAGTGTTCTTTACATGTACTAACCAATAAATGCTTTTTGGAAAATTAGGAATGTTTTAATTGCTAGCATAATTAATATATAGTATTATAGCACTATTATTTTGTCTTCAAAAGTGGAAAGAAGCAATTTCAATACTTTTTGTGGCTATTTTCTTCATTTTTTTTATACTTTTGAACTTTTTTCATCTTGTTTATCTTCATTAAATTGAAAGCACTATTGATTTGTTGTTTATTTATGCATTTGTATGAATAAGTAAAATTTATATTTTTTTATTGTGCTCATAAATTATATTTTTGTTGTAGGGATTGGATCAAGAGAGTGAGATTTTATCGCCAAAGAAATTAGGAAGTAGGTCTTCTAGAGCGGGCAACAAGAAAACATGATCTTGCATGATAAAGATTTTATGTATTAAGGACCATATGTTAAGACATGTTATTGAAAAATGTTATCTTTGATACTTTATTTTTGAATTTTGACTTTAAATAATTTTTTATGACCATGTATGAATTAAAAATCAAGTTATGATGTTTGATTTAAGGTTATGTCTTTTGGTTATTATGAGATTTTAATGTTTGAGTTCCAAAAATGCCATTTCAAATAGAAAAAAATTATTTTAATGCAATCAAAATGGCAATTTCAGCGGCCATTTTAAAAGAGTAAAAAACTAACAAGTGGTAAAAAAGGTGGTTTCAATCCCACACTACAAGAAATTACCAGAATAGCGACCGATTTAGTGACTAATTTTCCTTGAGAATCGGTCGCTAAAGCCTTAGCGACCAATTTAGCGACCGATTTGGGTGGTCACTAAAACCTTAGTCGCTAATAAGAAAAATAGCGACCGACTTCGGTCGCTAACATTAGTGACCGATTTCTGAACATGGCCACCCAACCTTACCAAAAATTTTCGGTCGCTAAATCGGTCGCTAAAAGAATCAGTCCCTAATTGGTGACCGAAGTTTCCGTCACTAAATCAGTCTCTGAGTAAATCGGTCGCTAAATGGAGACCAACTTTTCATTCACTAAATCGGTCGCTAATTTTCGACCGGTATTTCAGTCACAAAATCAGTCACTAAGTGGGAACCTGTATTTTAGCAACCAACATTTCAGTCGCTAAATCGGTCGCTAATTAGCAACCAAGCATTTTAGTGACCAAATTTCCATGGCTGATCCTAATTTTTAATTATCAATTTTTTACTAATTTTTTACATCTAGGCTATTAAATATTGAAAAATCATCAACACAAAACCTACATCTTAACACATAAACAGCCAACCCATAACAAATATATCTCAAGTAACAAAACATACTCAAACAATCACCAAAATAACTCATCAATTCAATATCATAGACAATAACAATAATAAGTATGTTCACCATTTAAAATCTATTAACTAACTAGCATTTAAAATCTATTAACTAATTAGCATCACAATTACATCATTTAAAATATATTAACTAACTAGCATCACAACTACAATGAAATAATCACTCTTCAGACGTACGTTCACCATCTTCATCCTCTCCTATATTTGTTTCTCTACCTTCTAGTTGAGGAATCGAAATTTTAAAATTAAGCTTGTTCATCATTTGTTGAAGTATACGGTTATTGAGTTCAAGTCCTTTTTCTGTCTTTTCCAACCTAATTTTCAAGTCATTGTTCTCTTCTTGCATTTTCTTTATTATTTCTTCATGTTCTGACCTTCGCAACCAATCAGATAACTAAGAACTGGAGCCACGATTACTAGGTCTTTTCTCAACTACAGTGGATTCTATTCGAAGTCCATAATTTTTTTCTTTTTTAATTCCGGCTATTTCACACTACACATCCAGATATAATTAGCACAAAAGATGTATTCAGTTACATACATGTAAATGAAGGAGCTAAAACGTTGCACACTTGATAGATATAGTATTACATGTGTGTCTACCTTAATTGTTAAAATCGACCTATCTCTAACATCTACACACGGGAGTAAAACAAAATAAAATAAGAAATCATTGGTAGTATATATTCATATCCATAACTTAGACTGATAGAAGTACTAGTACAAAGCAATAAGCATGACAGTTTTAGGACAAAGAAACATCCGTTACTGGGTCCAACCTTCAAGAAAGTCAACAAATTTACAGGTCGTCCATGAAGAACATTACTAATTAACTCTTGTTTAAATAATTATAATGGATGGCATTAGCAGCTATAAAGGAAAGATAAAAATAGGGCTGGTTCTCACCGGGATCCTGTATGGGTATTTTGTTAGGAAATTATTTTAATTTCCTAATTTGTTTGTGAGCAATACATATATTAATTATAATCACAAATTATGCTATTTCAAATTAAACGATTTATATAATGATGATCTCATTTATTGTTATAAATGTTAATGAATAAGTCATTATTATTTTTGATTTGGAATTAAATGAGAATAAAACTAGATATTCTCTTTTGTTCTTTAGATAATTATCTTTTTTGGATTTTAGATATATTATCTTTTGGGCTTTAGATACTATTTTATTTGGGTTTTAGGGTTTAATGGGTGCCATGCTCAAATATAAATAGACCTTCAGGATTTCGGTCCCCAAAATACCAAAGCCGCCTTTGTTGTTCTTTCCCCATCAAAAGAGTTGCAGTTTAGCCGCCTAGGAATAAATTTCTTATCGAAAGAACCACAAGATCCAAATTCTTCCATAAATTTCTTACTCTTATAAGTAAAGGTACGCTTCCGCATTATGTTATATTTTTTGTGATTCAATATAGATGATCTGGGTTAATAAAATTAATTTATTTCAATAAGTGGTATCAGAGCCATCCATAATTTAGTCATAAAAAATATTTGATTTTATTTTATTGGATCAATATATACATATGCGTTGTTTACATTATATATAAAATTGTTGCACACTTAATAAAATTGTTCCTGATTGTGTGTGCATCAATACGTATATATGCTTTATATATGAAACGTATTCCTCCCATACCATTATAGTAATGGATTTATTCTGGAACATTAGCACAAAGTATTATTATAATTGTCTCGTTTTTAATCATGTGTGCCATTAATTTGGTATAAAATTAATGGATTATCTTTTTGAAATATAAGGATTATTATACCCACTAATTTTTTAAAGATTGATTTTAATTTTAACGGATCAAAAATTGTTGGTACATGAGTTATAATCATATTTGTTTTTTCTATCTGAAAAGACACTATTAAAATTTAATTTCTTTTAGAATTTAAGTATTTTTTATTGTTACATAAGAAAACTAGTAACAATAAGGATTATTGTACCCATTAATTTTATAAAGATTTGGTTTTGGAATAAAGTGATTGAACATTATGCTACCAAAGTAGCCTCTTTTGTAAAAATTGATTTATTCAAAACATAAGGAATATGGTGTTATGTAATTTATGCAAATATTGGTCGGCCCAAAGGAAGGTCTATATTTGGCCGAATTACATACACATATTGATAGTAAATACATGTTTGGGTAACAAATTAAGAATAAAGTAATACTTATTATTTATGCGGACAATAATCGGCCCAAAGAAAGTTTATTGTTTAGCCAAATAATAAGCATTGCACACTTTTGTTTATTTTCTATTAATTATGCGGTCAATAATCGGCCCAAAGGAAGGTTATTGGTTGGCCAATTAATAGAAAATATATGCGGTAATAATTAGGTTGCGAAGTTTAAGTCTCCATGCGCGCATTAAGTCGGTCCAAAGAAAGGCTTCATGTGTGACAGGAATTTTGACAATATTTGATTACTGCAATGAGAGTATCACTTACAGTTAATTTTTCTATCCAAAGATTGAAAATTAATGTTGTTCTAGATATCTCAATATGGATTTTTTCCCCATTATTTAACTAATGTTTATTGCATGTTTATTTGTTCTAATCCAAAAACTATGGCTTTAGCTACCAATATTTCTGCACAAATTAGCAGTATTCCTAGGCTGAATGGTTCAAACTTTAAAGTTTGGAAGGATACCGTGGAGATTGTCCTCGGTTGTATGGATTTTGATATAGCTCTTCGAGAGGAGAAACCCACTTCCACTTCGGAAAATCTCAATGAGGTTAAAATAGAGAAGTGGGAGAGATCCAATCGAATGAGCATTATGATCATGAAACGCTCAATTCTTGAGGCATTTCGGGGCTCAATTACTGAGGATAAAAATGCCAAACAGTTCCTAAAGGATGTTGAGAAATTCTTTACTAAGAATGAAAAGACGGAAGCAAGTAGTCTTTTGAGCAAACTTGTCTCCATGAGGTATAAAGGTAAAGGGAACATAAGAGAGTATATTATGGAAATGTCTCATCTTGCTTCAAAATTGAAAGCACTAAAGTTAGAGTTGTCTGAAGATTTACTCGTGCATTTCATTTTGATTTCCCTTCCTGCACACTTTGGGAAATTCAAAGTGAGTTATAATACTCTGAAGGACACTTGGTCCTTAAATGAGCTTATATCTCACTGTGTGTAAGAAGAAGAGAGGCTACAGCAAGATAAGACTGAAAGTGCTCACATGGCTTCATCTTCTCAGTATAAAAGAAAGCGTGATACTACTGCGGATGTGCCTTCTCAGCAGAAAAAGACTAAGAAACAAGATCAAGTTTCAACTTGTTTCTTCTGTAAGAAGGTGGGACACATGAAGAAGGATTGTACCAAATATGCCACCTGGCGTATAAAGAATGATATAATTTTTACTTTCGTTTGTTCTAAGGCTAGTTTAAGTTATGCACCTGTTGATACTTGGTGGGTAAATTCTGCTGCTACTACTCATGTAAGTGTTACTATGCAGGGTTGCCTGTGGAGCCAACCGCCAAATGATGCCGAAAGATACATCTATGTGGCAGACGGCAATATAGTTGCAGTCGAAACTATATGAACCTTTAGATTATATTCCACGAGTGGATTTTACTTGGATTTATTAGAGATATTTTATGTACCGTCATTTAGGCGAAATTTGGTTTCTGTTTTTCGTTTGGACAAATCAAGTTATTTTTGTTCGTTCGGAGACAATAAAGCCAGTCTCTTCTATAATTCAAATAATATTTGCTCTGGTCATTTGGTGGATAATCTATATAGGCTTGACTTAAATTCCTATAATAATGAAATACTGCAAACGAGTACAAAACAAAAACTAAATGAGAATTCGGCATCATTATGGCACAAATGCCTAGGTCACATCTCTAAACAGAGAATTCAGAAGCTCGTGTCGGATGGAATTCTTGGACCCTAAATTTGGCGGACTTTGAAGTCTGTATTGAGTGCATAAAGGGGAAAACGACAAACGAAAGGAAATTAGGTGCCGAGAGAGCTAAAGATGTCTTAGAACTGATACATATCGATATATGTGGCCCATTCCCTACTGTCTTTTGGAATGGACAACGGTACTTTATTACGTTCATAGATGATTACTCTCGTTATGGGTATCTATATTTAATTCATGAAAAGTTCCAAGCCTTGGATGTTTTCAAGTCTTTCAAAGCTGAAGTTGAACTTCAACTTGGAAAGAAAATTAATGCTGTCAAATCTGATCGTGGTGGTGAATACTACGGAAGATATGACGGTTCAGGTGAATAATGTCCCAGGCCTTTTGCTCTTTTCTTAGAGGAGTGTGATATTGTTCCGCAATACACCATGCCAGGCAAACCTAGCATGAATGGTGTTGCAGAGCGAAGGAACCGAACTCTTAAGAACATAGTGAGAAGTATGATTAGTCATTCTTCCTTGCTTGAATCACTCTGGGGAGAAGACTTAAAGACCGCAGTGTACATCCTTAATAAGGTGCCAAACAAAGCAGTTAACAAAACCCCATATGAAATTTGGACTGGGAAAAGGCCCAATATAAAGTATCTGCATATTTGGGGATGTCCAGCTGAAGTGTGACCTTATAGGCCACATGAAAGAAAATTGGATTCAAGGACAATTAGTTGCTACTTTGTTGGTTACGCTGAGTGCTCACGGGGGTACAAGTTTTACAATCCTGCATCAAGGTCTATTTTTGAAACGGAAAATGCGAGATTTCTTGAGGATGTTGAGTTTGGGGGGGGGGGGGGGGGGAAGGAAATATTAGGAATGTTGCTTTTGATGAGGATTCTGTAATTGGTAATGATCAGGTCCTTGTGCCTATTGTTGTTTAAGATATAGTTACAATACAAAAGCAAAATGAGAATCCTCCTCAACTCCAACTCATACAGCAAGCTCGACAACCTCAAGAAGTGTCATTAAGAAAATCCAATAGAGAAAGGAGAAAATCCATCTATGATCTCAAACAAGCTTCTAGTCAATGGTATCACAAGTTCATCAAGTCATTACCTCATGGTTTTGAGGTAAATATCATAGATGAGTGTGTATACCGCAAGTTCAGTGGGAGTAAATACATCTTTTTGGTCTTACATGTTGATGACATTCTACTTTCCAGTAACGATATAGGCTTGTTGCATGAAACTAAGAAATTTCTATTGAACAAATTCGAAATGAAAGATCTTGGTGATGCCTCTTTTGTATTAGGAATCGAGATACTAAGAGATCACTCTCAAGGTATTCTTGGATGATCACAAAAGAACTATATCGAAAAGATTTTAAGTAGACATGGCATGGAAAGATGTAGACCAATAGATACACCCATAACTAAAGGAGACAAGTTCAGTCTCAAGCAATGCCCTAAAATGATCTTGAGAAGACAACAATGCATGATAAACCTTATGCATCAGCACTAGGGAGCTTAATGTATACTCAAGTCTGCACACGTCCCGATATATCATTTATGGTGGGAGTGTTGGGTAAATACTTGAGCAATCCGGACATGGATTATTGGATAGCTGTTAAACGCGTAATGCGTTATCTAAAGAGAACAAACGATTACATGCTTATTTATCGGAGATCAGAAAATTTTGGAGATCATTAGGTACTCTGATTCCAATTTCATGGCATATGGTTGCGAAACTTTGTCACTGAGCTTCATATAGTAGATGACATTGAAAGGCCATTAAGGATATTTTGTGACAATAAGTCAGCAGTACTGTACTCCAATAACAATAAGATTTTGACAAAATCGAATTATATAGACATCAAGCTCTTAGTTGTCAAGGAGAAAGGTTAAGAAAACAGATTTCCATAGGACATATAGGAACAAAGTATATGCTAGCAGACCCATGAACCAAGGGATTGATCCCTAAAGTCTTTCATGAGCATATTGCTCGGATGGGTATCAATATTTGTGATACCTTGGTTTAGTGGGAGTTTATTTTATGCTATATATCCTATAACAGATATTGAATTATTTTTCTGCAGAATTAAGTTAATGCTTTGTTTCATGTTATGTGAAATGTTCATTTTACAATATTTGTATTGTGTTTGATCTCAATAAAGTTGGACCAGCTGGAAATAGACATGCATGAGATCACTTGGCATGTAATTTTCATATTACTCATCCAAATTTGATCTATGTCGTTTAGTATATTAGGATGGTGATTGGCGTAGTTTAGTCACGGCAATTAATGTGATAAAAGCTACGGTAGTTCCATATCTAATGTATGAGACAGACTAGATTGTTAAAGTAATGAGAGAAATAGCATTCAAATGCGCGCATAAAGTTTATAAGATGTGATTATGTCAAGAAATAATATATGTATAGCCCAAGTGGGAGATTGTTAGGAAATTATTTTGATTTGCTAATTTGTTTGTGGGCAATACATATATTAATTATAATCACAAATTATGTTATTTCAAATTAAATGACTTATATAATGATGATCTCATTTATTGTTATAAATGCTAATGAATAAGTCATTATTACTTTTGATTTGGAATTAAATGAGAATAAAACCGGATATTATCTTTTGTTCCTTAGATAATTATCTTTTTTGGATATTAGATATATTATCTTTTGGGCTTTAGATACTATTTTATTTGGGCTTTAGGGTTTAATGGGTGCCATGCTCAAATATAAATAGACTTTCAGGGTTTCGGTCCCCAATATATCAAAGCCGCCTTTGTTGCTCTTTCCCCATCAAAAGAGTTGCAGTTTAGCCGCCTAGAAATACAGAAAGCTTTGGTTGAGGAAGATCGAAAGAATCACAAGATCCAAATTCTTCCATCAATTTCTGATTCTTATAAGTAAAGGTACACTTTCGCATTAAGTTATATTTTTGGTGATTTAATATGGATGATCTGAGTTAATGAAATTAATTTATTCCAACATATTTCTCCCTAATCCTTGTGGCCTCTGCTCTTCTCTTCTCTGCAAATAAAAATGGATCATTCATTTGTATATTACTACCAACAATCAAGCTTTACACAAAAGATCAAAAAGAAATTATATAGATAATAAGAGTATATACCAAGATCATGCTCTTGTTTGAAGTAGCTCTTTGCCATTCCTCCTGAAATTAACATTAGCTAAATTCAAATAAAAGACTAAGATTGCCCAAAAGGAACAGAGCAAATAATTACAGATAAGAATAAGACGACTCCCCTAGTTTCAACAAAAAGAAGCGGTGTTTTCATTTGAAAAGGATGATACCGGCTATTTAATTGAGGCCGGGCATTTGTATTTAGAAAAATATAATAATAAAGTCAGCTATAGTATTAGTAGATAAGTATTCATTATTGTAATAACTAATAAGCATTTAAGCATATGTATACATATAAAATTTTAAATAAATAAGAGTTGCAAAAAATAGAGAATCAAATGCACTCAAAAAACAGTTGCAACAGTTTCAATTTCAACTTTCAATTACTTAGGCAATTTATAAAAATAGTATATAAATAAATAAGAGTTGCAAAAAATAGAGAATCAAATGCACTCAAAAAACAGTTGCAACAGTTTCAATTTCAACTTTCAATTACTTAGGCAATTTATAAAAATAGTATAAATTTATGGCAATTTAATTAACTTTGCGTATAAAAGATATCAAGCAATTATCACAAGAAGCTTATAAATAACACATGCAATGTACTAACAGTTTTATATTTAATGTTTTTTATATATTTAATGTCCAAATTCCAGAGGTAAGATCATTTACGTTAATAGCAGCAAAATATCGAAGAGAACGCAAAAAAATAAAGAAGGTAAAAAACTTCATTATTATCCAAATCAAAGGAACAAAAAAAATTATTCTCGAAACTTGCAAGCACTGATAAAAAATGCACACCATTCTACAGAAGAAAATGGTCATTCAAAAGATTAAATTAATGAAACTTTCTGACAGTTCTACTACAGAGCTTAGACAACAAATCATACATACACAATTTGTCCACAACAATTCACTCTCTGATTAAAAGAATTGTAGAAACAGAATCATAAATAAAATGGCACAAGTGAGAAGAAAAAAAAAACTTTGCATTTGTATCAAGACAAGACTAAAGGATCAAGAACTTGACTTCTTGACAAAATTGTCATTTGCAACTTTGGAAAGACCATAGGATGAACGATGAATACAAAAAGAATTTGTATGAGAAATTTAATAAATGGAATAAGAACCTGCTCTACAATGTTGGCTTCCACTTTAGCTCACTTTTAAAGTGTTATTCTAGCTAAATATATGAAATACACTTGAAATTCAAGAACTCACATGATTTTCAAAAAACCTGAGCTAATAAGCTTAATATTGCTGGCAGGATCCATGAACATCAAGCATTAGCAAAGGAAGAACAACCATTTTGTCCTAATACACATTACTTTCTTCTTTCTACATATCAAGTTATCATTTAAAATTTTTTGATCCAGCAGGTAAAATGGAACTCCAGAGAAAAGGATAAAATAATTACTGAAGGTTGTGGTAGGCTTAGAGAAGGGGGTTGAATCTATGCCTTCCTTTTAAGTTGCTGTTATTATCCTTTTAAAACAAACTTTCAATTCTGATTCTGTTTGTACTCAGTAGCAGAAATTTATGAGACAATTTATTTTTGTCTCATGAATATCAGAAAACAGAACACAGCAGAGAAGAGAAAGGCTAACACCAGCATGTATCCTGGTTCGGTTGCCTTGTGCCATGCAACCTACGTCCAGTCTCCTCCACAACTATGGAAGAATTTCACTACAGTTAACAGTATTACATACACCAATTTCACAGGATTGACCCAATCCTCTCACACTCAAGTTCTAACCTAACTTGACATTGGCTAAGCTAATACCTAACTATTCACTCTTAGTGCTAACCCAACTAAGAAAGGGATACCTTACAGGTACAAGATACAAGACATAAACATACCTAAAGAAATCAGAAAATAACTCTAGGCTTTTCTCTCAAGTGTATCACTCAGCCTTTTTTCACTCATGGCTTTTACTTGAGCTTTCTAACAATGCCTTTTCTCACAAGAAATTACAGAAAGATAAACTTAGAAAAGTACATTACAATCAGTAAAACATGAAGGAGATTGACTTCATCAGCAGCCTCTTTGCTATGTGCAAAACCAGATTCGCAAACCTCAGATGCAGTTCTTCAGTATTGGCCGAATGCTTCTTTGAAAGAAAGCATTATTCAAGTAGAGGAACTTCTTAACAGAACACTGTTCTCACTCTCTGGTTTTCTCTCCTTACTTTCTGAATGAACATCAAGCTTCTTTTATCTCCTTGCATGTTGCTGGGTTCTTCTTTCAAGGTCAACACCTTGAGCCTTGAGCTTCACCAACCCACAGAATCACTTTTTCTCATTAAACCTTAGAGTAGAAACTTGGCTTCTGATTTCCTCACCTTGATCGAAAGCCATATAGCAGCAACCATAGAAATCTTCCAATGGTCAACTTGATCTGAGCCCTTGAAAACCAACTTGGTCCCCAAGTCTTGTTCAAGACCGTAGATACACAGCAGAGAAGAACAGAAATCCTCTTTTCCTTGTATCCTATTTCGGATATAGTAGAGAGTTGGGAAGAAGAGATGAAGATTTGATGCATGCAAGAGGAAATGGGTTACCTTTAACCTAAGCTTGATTGGGTTTGAACTGGGTGATTTGATATTTGCCTTTCAAGCTTAATCCTTCTCTCTCTTGCTTCTTTGGTGACTAGCTTGGTGAAGAAGCTCTCTCTCTCTCTCTCTCTCTTTCTTACTTTTCTGAAACTCTAATTTGACTAAGACAAAAGAAATATGAACGTTGCTTTTGGTTAAGCAAAAGAGAGGGATTTGCTTTTCTGAAACCAGATCGGGCTTGGATCGGGTATTGATATGCTTGGCCCGATTTGATTTCTTTGACTTCTTTCTTTGCTTTTCCTTGGGCTCTTAATTTTGCTTTCAGCCCAACATTTTGTTGATTGCTTTTTGTTCCATTTGGGCTATTGAAATTTGGCCTGCAACAATAAACAATTAGTAATAAGTAAATATAATTAATCAACACTAATTATTTATTTTGCCCAAAAATAATGTTTGTCATCACTAATTAATTTAGTTAATTTCTTAACTCAACAATCTCTCCCTTGATGACAAACATGATTTAAGAAATAATCAAAAGGGACTGAGTTTGAGTAAGGTTTAGAAACTCCCTTTGAATGATGTTGCTTGCTGATGTGTTGCTCCCCCTTTTCTTTTCAACAGTAGCTCCCCTTGAATTTATGCTCTTTCCTTTTTGTTCCTATTTTTCTTTGATCTTAAAGAGAGCACAATAAAGAGCTAAAATACATTTATCTTGGCTAAGGGATATCAGATAAGCAACATCACATAATCAGCCCAACATCAAGCTAATATCATCAGCAAAATGATTCAGCATTTGAAATCAAGTATTAATGCAGCAAAGAATATTCAGCATGCAAACTCAAGTATTAATGCAGCAAAAATCCCAAAAGAAGTACTAGGATCTATTATCCTATTGCTATTACTCCCCCTTTTGTCATCAAGGGTGGATAATAAACAAGATCAACAAAAAAACAAAGTCTTGTATCCTGCAGAAAAGAGTTAGCCCATAGTGCAAAGTACTGACTAAACTACCAAGGGTGCAGCAATATCTAGAGTTATTACAGTCATCCAAAATGAAACAGTTCAAAAGTAGCTAAAGAAACAGAATTCATGAGACAAAAAGAGAGCAGCAGCAGCAGTTTTTATGAGACAAATCCTAGGCATCAGAACTATTTCCCTCCGAAGTAGCTTCCTCTTAAACATCGGTGGCAATGTCTTCATCATTTTGTAGGTTATCAATGAAGGTCATGAGCACAGCCACCCTATCCCTTGATTTCTTCAGGAAATTCTCATGTTTGCTAGCTAGCTTCCTTTGTTCCTTGCTCACGGCAATCATGTGATTTGATTGGGAAACAAACTCTTGAGCGACATCCTTGACCACATTCAGCAGAGCTGATTTCTTTCCAGTGGAAATGGAAGTACAGAAGGAGAGTCATCTGGAATGAACTCTTCATCATCATCATCTAGAACCACTCTCTCAGATCTAGTTGGTCCTTTTTGCTGTTTCACTGAACCACCCTCTTTTAGGTATGAATGTCTATTTTCATAATCCTCATTTGACAGGTCAACACCAAAATTTTCAAATATGCAAGTTAAAAACATGCCATAAGGTAGTGCTTTATCTTTTACACTTCTAACAGAATCAAACATGTATCTAGCCATCAAGTAGGCAAAAGAGATTTCTGTTTTAGTGATTAGGGCATACAAAACAAGTGTGTCAGTGTAAGAAACCGTTTGATATGAACTACTTTGAGGAATCAAGATGTGGTTGACAATACGGTGCAACTGAGCACGTTCATATCCTAGGGCTTTATGAGTGGGTGTGATGCCATCAATTAAGGAAACATGTTCACAAATGTGAGCCAAAGCATCATGGTAAGAGATACCAACTCCATCATCCCACTTTACAGATGTATAAGCACACGACCCAACATCAGTGTACTTCAAAGAGTCACTGATAGTTTCACTATTCAAAATAATGTCTTTGCCCTTAACATAAGAATGCACACTTCCTTCATGGAAAGTCATGTTTGCATAAAATTCTTTGACTAACTGAGGATATACAGGTTTTTTGATTTTGAAAAGGTGATTCCAGTCTAAAAATTCCAAATTTTCAACAAAAGGAAAATCTTTCTTTTTCAAATCAGGTAAATCTGCAAGAAAGGAGGGACATGGAGTACGATACTGAATAACTCCCTCATAAAAATCATGGTTCATGGCAGATTTGAAACGATGGGGGTTATAGTCTGAGTGAGATGTCATGTAGTGTGATTTGTGAGCAAAAGGATCAATGTCTGGTTCTCTAACAGATTTGAGAGGGTGATGAGAGTTACCTCTTTGTGAGCGGACAGGAACAGACCTTGACTTAGGTTTTGCTGTCTCAGAAACAGGTTCTTCAACAGCAGGACGCTTACCCTTGGATGATCCAGGTTTCGAAGAGCTTGGTTTGGATGGCGTTGCCTTAGGTGGTGGCGTCGGCTTGGCAGGGGCAGGGTATCGTGGTGTAGTCTTGGTTCGCGCCATGGGAGCAGTGCGAGGAGGAGAGGTAGGAGGAGATGGTGAAAGTGTGAAGGTTCGGTCTTGGGAGCGAGTGGAGGGCTTGGATGGAAGTTTATACACCTTTTCACGAGGAGGCTTGTGTGTTATAGTTTTCTTCCTCATTTGGTAGTTATTTGGTTTAAGAAGAAAAAGAGTAATGAGGGTAGTGGTGAGAACCGAAGGGATAGAGAAGGAGTTATGGAGGGAAGAGAGGGAGTGTTGGTAACCGTACCCAAGAGAAAATTTCCAAAACCATGCAACTGCATCACCGTTTGAAAAGACTTGAAAAGATATGACCTCATAAAAGAAAGATTTGATTTGATTTTCAAAACAAGGAAATTTAATTTTAAATATTCGAAATCCAAAAAAATAAATTGAAAATCCCCCTTTTTTTTGACAAAAAAAATTAAAATAAAACTAAAAAAAACAATCAAACACACAGGCCAACAAAAAATTTTCCAACCAAAAATTGTAACATTCATATTTAGGCCCAGAGATGGTTTGACTTAAGGAAACACATTTGGACCACTCATGATCTGAATTTTGAAGTTGGCCCAGATTGAGTTTCACTTGAAGCAAGCCCAGAACACGCTGATTTGAAGGAAACGTTCATCACCTGCCCAGAATTGTCTCATACCTGTTTATGAGACAAAAAGCTCCAGCAAATACATCAGCATTTTTCAAATAAAGAATCATAACTCAAAATTCCTAGACAAGTCCTAAGCATGCAGAATCTATCCTCAACTAGTGGTTTTGTGAATATATCTGCTAATTGCTCCTCTGATTTAACAAATTGAATACTAATATCCTCCTTTTGGACATGTTCTCTTATTGAGTGAAATTTCACTTCAATATGCTTAGTCCTAGAGTGCAAAACTAGATTTTTAGAAATATTAATGGCACTCATATTATCACACATCAAGGGAATATTTTCAGCATTTAATTTGTAATCGGCAAGCTGTGTTTTTAACCATAAAAGCTGAGAACAACAAGAAGAAGCAGCTATATACTCAGCCTCTGCAGTGGATAAAGCCACAGTTGGCTGTGTCTTACTTGACCAAACATTCAAGGACTTCCCAAGGAAGCAACATAAGCCTGAAGTGCTCCTTCTATCAACTCTATCACCAGCAAAATCTGCATCACAATAACCAACTGCAGAAAAATCATCAATCTTAGGATACCAAAGACCAAAATTGGATGTGCCATGAATATATCTAATGATCCTTTTAACTGCAGAAAGATGAGACTCTTTAGGTTTGGATTGAAACCTAGAACACAATCCAACACTTTGCACTATATCAAGCCTAGAGGAAGTTAAATACATAAGAGAGCCAATCATTCCTCTGTACCTAGTCTCATCAACATCTTTCTCAGTTTCTCCCTTATCTAATTTAGAACTAGGATGCATGAGAGTTCCCATGGGTTTGGCATTTTCCACACCAAATTTCTTAACTAATTCCTTGGCATACTTTTCTTGATGAATGAAAATACCTTTTTCAATTTGTTTAATTTACAGCCCAAGGAAGAAATTAAGTTCACCCATCATACTCATGTCAAATTCACTTGTCATGAGTTTTCCAAATTCAGAACAAAATGATTCATTGGCTGATCCAAAAATAATGTCATCAACATATATTTGGACTAGAATAAAAGAATCATTAGAGTTCTTGATGAATAGAGTTGTGTCAGTGGTGTCTCTTTGAAAACTATTTTTCAAAAGAAAAGAACTAAGTCTCTCATACCAAGCTCTAGGAGCTTGTCTTAAACCATAGAGAGCTTTAGATAATTTGAAAACATGATCAAAATGCTCTTTATTTTCAAAACCAGGAGGCTGCTCCACATACACTTCTCTATCTATCACTCCATTCAAAAATGCATATTTCACATCCATTTGATATAATTTAAAACCACAATGTGCAGCATAAGCTAAGAGAAGTCTTATGGCTTCCATTCGGGCAACAAGGGCAAAGGATTCATCAAAGTCTATTCCATCTTCTTGGTCATATCCTTGTGCCACTAGCCTTGCCTTGTTTCTTGCAATGCTACCATCTTCTCCCAACTTGTTCCGAAAAATCCACTTGGTGCCGGTCACTTTCTTTTCACTTGGCCTTGGAACCAAAGTCCATACTTGGTTCTTTTCAAACTCAAGAAGCTCATCTTCCATAGCTTTAACCCAAGAAGGGTCATTGAGTGCTTTCTTGACGTTTTGAGGCTCAATTTGTGAAAGAAGGGCAATGTTTGATCCTTCATTTGCCTTTCTAGTGGAAGACCTTGTTCGCACTCCATGAGAGACGTCCCCAATGACAAATTCCTCAGGATAATTCTTCAAGAATCTCCATTCACGAGGTCTGGTGGACTTGGATGCAGATTGAGATACCAAGGGATTCTGAGTGCTACTGGCTTCAGGATTTCCTTCAGATTCATGAGACAAAATAGAATTGTCTCTGGAATTTTCAGCAGTTGCAGTTTCTGGTTCAGTTTGACCAGAATGATCTTTCTCTTGATTTTGCATAGTTTCAGCTTCCTTTTGAGCTTGATTTCCTGCATCACAATCTTCCAAAATACTTTGTACCAAGTTAGTATCACAGAATGTAACATGTATGGACTCTTCAATAATTCTAGCATATTGATGATAAACCCTATATGCTTTACTGGTTGTGAAATATCCTACAAACAAACACTCATAAGCCTTTGGATCAAATTTTTCCAAATTTTCTTTGTTATTTAAAACAAAACATTTGCATCCAAAGATGTGTAAGTAATCTAATTTTGGTGGGTAGCCTTTCCAAAGTTCATAAGGGGTTTTCTTAAAAAATTTCCTTATGATTGTTCTATTTAAAATGTGGCAAGCTGTGTTAACCGCTTCAGCCCAAATGAATTTTGGAACATTACTCTCACAAAGCATAGCTCTTGTCATCTCTTGTATGCTTCTATTTCTTCTTTCCACAACACCATTTTGTTGTGGTGTTCTTGGACAAGAGAAGTTGTGAGATATTCCAAGTTCCTCACAAAAGGATTCAAACAAATTATTTTCAAATTCAGTTCCATGATCACTTCTTATAGAAGAGATTTTCAAATCCTTTTCATTTTGAATTTTCTTGCAAAAAGGTTCAAAAACCGAAAAGGCTTCATTTTTGTGTGCAAGAAATAAAACCCAACAAAACCTAGTATAGTCATCCACAATCACTAAACCATAATGTTTACCTCCTAGGCTTTGAGTTCTTGTTGGACCAAATAAATCAATGTGTAGCAACTCAAGTGGTCTTTTAGTAGAGATGTTTTCTTTTGGTTCAAAAGAACTTTTTGTTTGTTTTTTCATTTGGCAAGCATCACAAGTGATATCTTTGTCAAACTTTATCAAAGGAAGACCTCTTACTAATTCTTTCTTTACAAGTTTGTTTATTTGAAACATACTTGCATGGCCCAATCTCTTGTGCCATAACCACTTTTCAGATTCTTTAGAATGAAGACAAGCTACATTTTGATCATTTAGTTCATCAAGAGTAAGTCCATACATATTATTGAAACGCTTGGCAACAAACATCACTTCATTTGTTTTTTCAGTAACAACACAGCATTCAAATCTTTTGAAAATCACTAAATATCCTAAATCACACAGCTGACTTATACTCAAAAGATTGTGCTTCAAACCACATACCCAAAGTACATCATCAATGAAAGTAGATTGCTCATTACCTACTTTTCCAACAGCAATGATTTTACCTTTACCATCATCTCCAAAGGTCACAAAATCTCCATCATACTTGTTTAGTTTGATGAAGTAGGTTGACCTTCCAGTCATGTGCCTTGAACATCCACTATCCAT
>NC_029790.2:122224469-122232951 GCF_000816755.2 Arachis ipaensis
CTTGTTATAATTGTTCCTCTTTGCAAAAATATTTTCACCAGAATTTTTAAAACTCTTTGGATTTTTCAAAAATGAGGTTTTGTTATAGAAAAATGGTTTCTTGAAAGCAGCCTCATTTTTCGAAATATAACCCAAACCTGGCCGGTTTGAACTCGGATCAGTTCTTGGTGAAAGCTCAGTTTCACTTGTGTATACTTCATCAAATTTTTCTTCAAAATTTGAAACATATCCAATACCCGATTTGTTTGGTATAGGTTTGGTATTTGATGAAGAAGCCACAAATTTTATAGAGGAAGTGTTGGAAACTGCATCTTCCTTGGCTATGTAGCCTAAACCAGATTTTTCAAACAATGGTCTTTGACTTGCAAGTAATTTGTCCAAGTTACTAGAACCTTGAGCAAATTTTGCTAAGTCACCATTCAGCCTTTTAATCATATCATTTAATCTTTCATTTTCAGCAATTAACTCATGAGAAGGATCTACAATGTGCTTTCCTTTTAATTTTTCAAGTTCAGATTTTAGAAATCTGTTTTCTTCAATGATGTCCAAAGCACATTCAGTTTCCTTCACCTTTTCTTTTAAAAAATCATTTTCAGCTCTTAATACATCTCTTTCAGATCTGCATTCATTATATTTATCAAGCAGTTTTGATGTGTTTAAAGTGAGATCATCAATAATAGCATGCAAGTCCTCAATGGTCAAATCATAATAGTTTACCTCATCAAGATTGTTGTTTCCAGCCATGAAGCAGTCTTTGTCATCTCCTTCAGATTCTTCTTCTTCATTTGAGTCATTCTCAAGATCCTCCCAAGTTGCCATGAGTACTCTTTTCCTTTCCTTCTTTCCTTTGTCCTCCCTTTTGAGCTTTGAACAGTTTAGCTTGAAGTGTCCAGCCTCCTTGCAATGATGGCACGTCACCTTGCTCAAGTCTATCTTGTGCTCCTTTGAACTTGAACCCTTGTATTTGCCCTTGTTCTTCATCATCCTTCTAAATTTCCTAGCAAAAAACAAAAGCTCGTCATCTGAAATACCATCACTAGACTCACTCTCTTTCGGTTCTATTTGTGACTTGAGGGCTATTCCCTTTTTCTTTGAGTCTGTGTTTGTGTGTGTGGCTTCATAGGCAAGGAGTTTTCCTCTCAGCTCATCATAGGTTATGGGACTTATGTTGTTGCTCTCGGTTAGGACAGTGGCAGTGTTTTCCCATTCTTTTGTGAGGCTTCTAAGGAGTTTTCTCACCAAAGTTTGTTTTGCATAGTTTGTACCCATAGCATCAAGGTTGTTGATTATGATTGAGAATCTCTCAAACGCTTCATCAATGCTTTTTCCATCCTTCATGCTAAACATCTCATACTCTTTTCGCAGCATATCAATCTTCGTTTCTTTTACTTGTTTGGTGCCTTCGTGTGTAACCTGGAGTTTTTCCCAGATTTCTTTGGCTGTCTTGCATCTAGACACCTTTCGGTACTCTTCAAAGCTGATAGCACAGTGAAGAAGGTTGATTGCTTTGGCATTCAGCTCTATCTTCTTCTTATCATCTTCATTCCATTCAGCTTCTTCTTTTGGAGTCACCACTCCATCAGCACTTGTCTTTGTTGGGATCTTTGGACCGCTCACAACAATCTTCCATATGTTGTAGTCAATGGATTGGATGAAAATCATTATCCTTTCTTTCCAGTAGGAGTAGTTCTTCCCGTTGAAGAAAGGTGGCCGGTTGTTTGACTGGTCTTCAGTGAGGGTGTAGGCAACTGTGGTTGTGCCCAAGTTGTTTGCCATTGGATCTTTGCTCCAAGTGGTTAAGCTTGATTCTTGAGACCTTAGCTCCTGATACCAATTGAAGGTTGTGGTAGGCTTAGAGAAGGAGGGTTGAATCTATTCCTTCCTTTTAAGTTGCTATTATTATCCTTTTAAAATAAACTTTCAATTCTGATTCTATTTGTACTCAGCAGCAGAAATTTATGAGACAATTTATTTTTGTCTCATGAATATCAAAAAACAGAACACAGCAGAGAAGAGAAAAGCTAACACCAGCATGTATCCTGGTTTGGTTGCCTTGTGCCATGCAACCTACGTCCAGTCTACTCCACAACTATGGAAGAATTTCATTATAGTTAATAGTATTACATACACCAATTTCACAGGATTGACCCAATCCTCTCACACTCAAGTTCTAACCTAACTTGACATTGGCTATGCTAATACCTAACTATTCACTCTTAGTGCTAACCCAACTAAGAAAGGGATACCTTACAGGTACAAGATACAAGACATAAACATACCTAAAGAAATCAGAAAATAACTCTAGGCTTTTCTCTCAAGTGTATCACTCAGCCTTTTTCCACTCATGGCTTTTACTTGAGCTTTCTCACAAGAAATTACAGAAAGATAAACTTAGAAAAGTACATTACAATCAGTAAAACATGAAGGAGATTGACTTCATCAGCAGCCTCTTTGCTATGTGCAAAATCAGATTCGCAAACCTCAGATGCAGTTCTTCAGTATTGGCCGAATGCTTCTTTGAAAGAAAGTATTATCCAAGTAGAGGAACTTCTTAACAGAACACTGTTCTCACTCTCTGGTTTTCTCTCCTTACTTTCTGAATGAACATCAAGCTTCTTTTATCTCCTTGCATGTTGCTGGGTTCTTCTTCCAAGGTCAACACCTTGAGCCTTGAGCTTCACCAACCCACAGAATCACTTTTTCTCATTAAACCTTAGAGTAGAAACTTGGCTTCTGATTTCTTCACCTTGACCGAAAGCCATATAGCAGCAACCATAGAAATCTTCCAATGGTCAACTTGATCTGAGCCCTTGAAAACCAACTTGGTCCCCAAGTCTTGTTCAAGACCGTAGATACACAGCAGAGAAGAACAGAAATCCTCTTTTCCTTGTATCCTATTTCGGATATAGTAGAGAGTTGGGAAGAAGAGATGAAGATTTGATGCATGCAAGAGGAAATGGGTTACCTTTAACCTAAGCTTGATTGGGTTTGAACTGGGTGATTTGATATCTGTCTTTCAAGCTTAATCCTTCTCTCTCTTGCTTCTTTGGTGACTAGCTTGGTGAAGAAGCTCTCTCTCTTTCTCTTTCTTACTTTTCTGAAACTCTGATTTGACTAGGACAAAAGAAAGATGAACGTTGCTTTTGGTTAAGCAAAAGAGAGGGATTTGCTTTTCTGAAACCAGATCGGGCTTGGATCGGGTATTGATATGCTTGGCCCGATTTGATTTCTTTGGCTTCTTTCTTTGCTTTTCCTTGGGCTCTTAATTATGCTTTCAGCCCAACATTTTGTTGATTGCTTTTTATTCCATTTGGGCTATTGAAATTTGGCCTGCAACAATAAACAATTAGTAATAAGTAAATATAATTAATCAACACTAATTATTTATTTTGCCCAAAAATAATGTTTGTCATCACTAATTAATTTAGTTAATTTCTTAACTCAACAATTACCAACCTGAAGCTAATATCAGAAAACACCTCTTTTAGTTCCAACATATAAATCCGGTTTGCCAACTCGAATAACCTTTCCACTGCATAAGAATATTCACAAGTACAATGAAATCTCAACCATCTCCATATATTCATTAAGTTTAAATATAACATCTTCATTTTTGAAGTTTCACTAAAAATGGCTTTTGTGAAATTACATCTTTTGATACTTAAGTAACCAAATTTGAGCTAAAATAGTCTTTATCCAAGCTTGTGTGAGTTTGCTAAATTTATCAAACTTTACTATCGGATTTCTTAATAGCAACCAACTTTCACAACTCACAAATAGAACATAAATTTTTTCTCTACAAATCCCTAATAGAACTCGGTCATAAATCGCTGTAAGCCATCAAAATGTGTAAAACCCTCAATATAAAGAAATAAACGAGAAAGGAATAAGAGGCATAACCTGCTAACATAGAAGATAGAGGCACAACGACGGCAGAGGAGAGACAGAGATCAGCCACAAATTTGAAATGGAGAACAATGCAGATCCTCAAAACATTTTTTAGTAGACAAATCAGATCAAAGAAAGAAGAAATAAAAAATAGAGAAAAAAAACTGAAAACGGATCTGATTTGAGAGAAGGAGCGTTTTTATTTACCTTTTTGAAAGGGCCTGAGCTTCTTCCTCTGTGAGCTGACCTCAATGCAAACGAGGAAAAGCGATAATTAGAAAAAGAATTTGAAAAGTCAGAGAGAGAGAGAGAGAGAGAGAGAGAGAGAATAGTGGATGAATGTGTGAACCTGGCCGGAGCGGGTGGAGGAGGCGGGAGGTGAGGCGGTGGTTTCCATGGGAGGAAGAAGAAGATGAGGTCTCAATGACGTAGGTGACGACACCGAGACTGCAGAAGAAGACGATGAGGAGACCTCAGGAGATGGCGCCGAGACCAGAGAAGATGACACCGACGGGACCTCAGGAGACGGCGGCGAGACGTGCGCAGAAGACGGCAGCGAAAAAGACGACAACGCTCACAGAAGACGGATGACGGTATCTGATTGGAGGAGATGAGAATGGTGTGGGTGACTTAGGGTTAGTGAGAGTAATTTAGATAATATGTATTTTTTTTAACTTAGCGACCGCTTTTGTGACTGATTAATTTATAAAATCGATCACTAATTTAAAAATTAGCAACCGATTTAGTGACCATAACTTTAGTGACTGAATTTGTAACCAACCACGTTTATATTCTAGTTGTATAAAACTAGTTGGTCACTAATTCAGTGGCTATTAGTGACCGATTATGTTAGTCACTAAAATCAGTCGCTAAATTAACAATTAGCAACCGATTTAGCGACCGTTAATTTAGCGACTGAATTAGCGACCAAACAGTTATCCACCCTATTTCACTATTAGTTGCAAAATCGGTTGCTAAAATAAAAAAATAGCGACTACTTTTGTGACCAACAGTTCCAAAGACATTATTTCTGTTTTAGTCGCTAAATCGGTCGCTAAATAAAAAAAATAGCGACCAATTTTATTTTGGTTGTATTTAAAACTTATCGGTCGCTAATTCAGTTGCTATTAGCAACCGAATTTATTGGTTGCTAAAATCGGTCGCTGAATATAATTTAGCGACCAATATTGATTTGGTCCTGAAAATTCTGTATCGATTGATAAATTGGTTGCTATTCCAGTATTTTCTTGTAGTGCCATTTTAAAAAGCATAAAATTGTCATCAAAATTAGGTAAAAACGGCAGTTAAATCTCTCATTTTATTCAGGAAAAAAATGACAGTTTGAAAAACCGCCATTTTAAACAGGAAAAGCGCATCATATTTGTGTAAACAGAAAAAATGACAGTTTGAAAAATCGCCATTTTAAACGGAAAAATGCCATTATTCAACTTAAAATGACGGTTTAAAAGTGTCATTTTATATTAAAACAAAATGCTGTTATACCCCAATAAAAATGGCGGTTACAACCGCCGTTTTAAACAATAAAAAACCGTCATTTTATTTGATTAAAACGGCGGTTGAAACCACCAATTTAACCGTCGCAGAAACCGCCGTATTATCCTTAGGTAATTGTGATGATTTTTTAAAAACCGCCGTAATAGCCAAAATGACGCTCAGGATATCGGCATTTCTTGAAAGCACAGTTTTCGATAATAATGGCAATTCAAATTGCCGTAATTACCAAAAAAACTCGCCATTTTAATCAATTTTTTTTTGTTGTGACTATAATAAATCATTTTTAGTTACAATTTTTTATTAACAATAATATAATGATTATTATATGTTTTATTTAATCTATGATTTTGCAATAGTTATATATTTGCTGTTATTATTATATGTTATAATGGCATTAATATACTTTTGTAGCAATTAAAAATTTTTTTACCATAATTGTCGTTCAAATTTTTTAACAATAAAATATAAGATGACTAATGTCGACTAATGTCTAATTTTCATTAAATATATTAATAGCTATTTTATTGTTACTAAAAGTAAAATAAGTAGCTACTAAAAGTGATTTTTATCTAATAGTGATACGTCGAGTACTTATTTGAGTTATTTCATACATATACACATAGTTTTACTGTCTATTCATACAAAAACACTAAACTCGTCCGTATTATTCTGCAAAAGCAAATTCTCCCTTCCAATTGTGTTCCAATTTTTGTTGATACATATATTTCATAGTTAGCATAAAGGTTTGAAAAAATTGAAAAAAATAAATAGTTAGGAGGAAGGGGCAAGGTGTTTAAGAAACCATGAAAATTTTCATATAAATTGGTAAACTAACTAATTGAATCCATAGTAAGGCCAACCTTTGCAATCTGTGTACTAAATAACATCTCTCTGAATCATATAAAGAGATGATGTAGAGCATATATGTTTTTATCTTCTACAAAAGTTTGGGCTGATTCACAACAAAAGGTAAAATATTTTTTTTAGAAAGAAAGGTTGATGACCATTCTAGACTATCAAATTATTAGAAATGGATTTTCTCAATTTTTTTCTTTCAATTGATATTGTCAAATGTAATCTTTTATTCTTCAACATCATCTTCACCTTCACATGTTTCTCTTAATTCCATTTTACTGTATTAATTGAGAGAAAAAATTGAGAAGATTTATTTTCTCGAATCACTAGGTAGCACTCCTATATAAACTTAGGATGATGATTGGCCATGCCTGGTTTCTTGCCTAACAACCTTCTCCATAAATTGTATGGAAGGCCAAGGGTGTGTGGAAAGCGTGGGGGGCACGTCAGACCATTTAGGAGGCGAAACATGTTGCTTGGGGGCATCGGATGGAGATGACGAATTGAAACTCAGTATAGGCTTACTTGTCGGCTGTGATGGCGGAAAGACACTCAATCTAGGCCTAGCTTCCGGTGGTGGCGGTAGAGGGACACTTTTTCCAAGAGGGATTGTTACTAGCTCTTGGGGTGAGAACTTCATCTCTTGTATCATCTTAAGATGCTTAACAACAGTTCGCATGGTCGGCCGTATCGATGGCTCCTTCTGGAGACATCGGTGCGCAACGTCAGCCAACATCCTCGCTGCTCTTAGAGGATAGTGGCCTTTCAGCTTAGGATCCATGATCATGGATAGTCGGAATTCATCGTTTAGGAATGGCCAGCTCCACTTGACTATGTTCTTGTCTACATTTGGATGGCGGCTATCCACATTCCTTATACCGGTAAGTAGCTCCAGAAGAATGATTCCAAAACTCCATACATTGCTCTTCGGAGTAAGTATTCCTCTTTCGAATGTTTCCATTGACATGTTTCTAATAGCCTGACATAATGAATAAAAATAGGTCCAAGAACTCAATTAGATCATTCTCATTAGTTAGTAGAATATTCTATACACGGTTTTGTTAGATAGACAATAACTTCTTTAAATAATGTGAATAATGAATTCTAGAACTCCTTCTTCAAATTACTACCTAAACCTTAACATTAGGATAACCATTCGGATACCTAGTAAATTGAACATCCAGCTATTGTTAACTGTATATGAGTAAATCAAAAAAAAATTATCTAATTAAGAATAATCAACATAATCATCTATATACCTAATGAATTGAACATTTATCTAACATATCTATTATTCACATTATTTAATATTTTTATTGTTTCGCTGTATTTTTACTTCTATAAATAGGAATACTGATGATATGATGATGTAATCAATCATGCAAGAAATTGATAATTGACATAAAAAAAAGTTTTTGAAATTCTGCTTCTAGAAATGATCTCTTTCTTATTTCTCTCTGTTAAGTTCTAGTAAATTCTTTCTTATTTTATATCTTACCCATTACACCTGAACAATAATAACAAAATTCATGGGACAAAATGAAAGGGTACAAAATCTATAGAAGCAACACATATAAAGGACCTTTTGAGTCTAATTAAGAAAGCTTACTTCCTCTGAAACTCGCCCGACTACGCAACCATACCCTGAAAGCTTTGCACTGAAATCCTTTTCAACCTGTATGTTGGCTGTTGAAAATTTTTGTATTTTCTAATTGTTCAGTCAATATCAAAGGGATATAAAATAACTTAGGTCAAATGGTAGTCATTAAATGAGAATTCAACCAGGAGATTGTATATTAAATGTGCATTTAAGTTGATCGTAATAAGGTAAACATGGATGGTTCATTATTACCTGGAAGGGCCCTTCATCATGCAAGAAAGTAAGACCTTGTGCAGCACAAATGGCAATTTTCAATCTTGAATTCCAATCGAGAGTTGGGTAATCAGATGTACCGTAAAAAAGCAAGCGATCCAAGCTTCCAAGGTGTAGCCTTTCATACACCAACATCCTCGGTTCTGAGCTGTCACGTGCATGAAATCCAAGCAACCTACAAATGTTTGGATGTTGCAAAGATGCAAGAGTATTGACTTCATTAATGAATTCCTTCAAGCCCTGCAAATAAGAGATACATTTATTTAGACTGCATAAAAGAACTCACTGCTTACACAATCTTCTCAAGGGCTAAGTTGCCGGAATACGAGAATAAGATTTTTATATAAGAAT
>NC_029790.2:122233968-122234656 GCF_000816755.2 Arachis ipaensis
TGTCAATCGGCCTTTAACCAAATATGAGTGGATTCAATCCGATTTTCAGAATTTTAATAGTCAATTTAATATCTTAAATTGTACATTTAAATAATTTTAGATAAAAAAATAAATAAAATTTGGGAGCCACTTAAATAAAGACACTTAAAACATTTTTTTTAAAGACATTTTTTAATAATTAAAATTTAATCTATATAATCGATCAAATTGTGTTATTTTTTGTCAAAATTAGATCAGATAAATCGATTTGACCGAAAAATTGGTAAACCAAATCTTGAATCGATCTAAATTAATATTTTTTTATAAGAAATGACTACAATATTTTTAGTATAAAAAATGACTAAAATATTTTTATTATATATATTAATTTTGAGAATCCTAAATTTTAGTCCTTTATTTTTCTATCGTAGGGTTAGGATTTAGAATTTTTAAAATTAATATATATATATATAATTTTAATTTATATTGATTTTAGTCAAATTAATTTGTTTGGTCTAATTTTAACAAAAATAATACGATTTAATTGATTACGTGTATTAAATTTGATTTGCAAAAAAATATATTTAAAAAAAAAGATGTTTTAAGTCTCTTGTAAAATTTATTGAAGAGGTGAGTAAAAGTACCTGAGTTGAAGGATGAAGGCGGGTGACAGTAGCTTGGAGCTTCCTTGAAGAATCATCAGCAAAGG
>NC_029790.2:122234826-122236522 GCF_000816755.2 Arachis ipaensis
ATTTCGTCGTAAAGGAAGTATCGAAGCGAAGCGCTATGCGAAAGCAGCGAAGATCCAGAAGCATGCTGAGGAGGAGGACATGGAAGCGGAACGGGTTGTGGATTTGTTGGAAAGTGCTCCTTCATTGATCCTTGTTGACGCTTTGGTTGTTGTTGTTCATGTGTAACTGAGGCCGAGCCATCTTGTTCTACTTCGCTACCAGGCGGGGGAGCAGAAACACTGAAACTAGCTGCAGGTGAAGACTCTTGTGTTCCATGCTCAACTAGCTGCCTAGCTACACGCTCGATACGGTTGATTCGATTCCTCAACATCATTTCATCAATCTTTTTCTTCTTGCTCTTCAAGAATGTCAAGAACCCCATCCTCTGTACCAATTTCTGTATTAGAAACTCTCCGGACAAACAATTTTTGGTAATTTTGGTCTATATTTGACCAGCATAAATTCGAAATTATCTTTTAACAAATAAATTTTATTAATTGTGTAAATTTGATAAATATAAACTCGTTTGATTCTTTTCACTGCATGATCCCCACTCTTGATGAAATGATTTGCCAATAAGACTTCATTAAATTCTCACGACAAATGTAAAAGAATTATGAGAATTAATCAAACCCACTGAACTCTACTACATGTAATTAAAACAATATAGTTTTATAATTTTAAATAAATTTAGCTTGAGAAAACTAAATTCAATTCATTTCCACTGCATTTATTATGAAAAAAAAAAGAAGTCGATTGATCACACCATTAATTATCAGGCAAAAAATTTAAGACAAATTACCTGGAAAAAATATGAGCAAATTAAACCAATGATAATTCAGTTAATGCAACTAAGCGAGATGCTATTTGCACCTTTGAGGCTATGATTCTAGGGCAACAAAGGATATGAAGTAATAAAGAAGAGTTGAAAGGAAGTGAAGATTGTTGTGAGTTGTGAGAGCAAAGAAAGAGGGAGCGGTTGACGGAATATATAGTTGAAAAATTGAAAAATTAGAATAGTGGTCAAACACTAAAAAACAACAAAATCACATATTTATTTTTAATGATTAATGTCATATTTTTTTTCATTAAAACAGAATCCAGAACACAAACACAAAGATGGGAATTAACATTTTTTCAATAAACATAACTAGGAAATCTTTTACTCTCTCCGTTTGTCAACTTTTTTTTTTTTTCTCTTAACCAAAAGCTATATATAATTTTCCTTTTTTCAGAATTTAACTTTCATATAATGTTAACGCTTTTCTTTTTTACTTTTACATTGTCTTTATCCTCAAATATTACTATGATATAGTAACTAAGAATTTTTTCTTTTAAGAGTTTTGGTTTAAGTAAAATTTACACAATCATCTAAATTTTTTCTAATGACTATATAAAATTTTCTTAAATGACTATATTTTAAATTATTAAAGATAATTATTTTTACTCATCATCATGTGGTATATATAATTAAGTAACTGTATAGAATATCTTTAGAATGCTAATATACACAAATTAAAAATCCTTTTTAATAATTGATAATGTTGAATCCAAGGTCTAAATTTTATTATTACGAAGCATGCTAAGCTCATTCAATTTATCAAAAGAAAAGTCCTTGTGAAAAATAGAGATATCTGAGTAAGAGATTTTTACTTTTAGTGATAAAATATAAAATTTCCGGATAAATGTTTGAGGTATGTATCATACCTCGTCGAT
>NC_029790.2:122236974-122238184 GCF_000816755.2 Arachis ipaensis
AGTGAAAAAGTTAAAAACTTAAAATAGCTAAGGAAGATAATTCAATAATTGATAACTTAGTTAACTTAGCTGAGGAAGTTAATTCTATTACTAATATACCAGGTTTTTATTATAAAGCAATATTAAAAAGTTATCATAAATATTTCAAATTTTATTCAAATTGTGAATTTAAATTGTTATACATGAATATATAGTGTCAGTTAATTAGTTAGTTTTTAATCATATAAATAATATGCGTATCCTTTTTTTTATTATCGAAGATATGGAGACTCGAACCCGTAACCTCTTAATTAAGTATGAGAAGACTATGCCATTTGAGCTATTGCTTCTTGGCATCGATCGACTAATTAACTCCACTTGATTAAATCAATGTCATATTCAAAAAAGAATAAATAAAATAAAATACAAAAATACAACTTATATATTGTTGTACTTATGCATGGTATCTTAAATATTATAGATGATAGCATTACAATTAACCATGGTATAAAATTCTTGTAAAAAGTAAAACTATATATTATATAAATTAGTTTATACTTACACCCCAAAAAAAGTTAAAAAAGTTGATATCTACAATGTTAAAATTTGCTTTTTTTTTTTTCCTTTTATCTTTTAAATGTCCATTTAATTTGACCTCCTGTCAAAGCAGTTTTTGACATTCCTCAAAAACAGTGTGCCTGCTTCCTAATATAAGCTAGTACTTAGTTTGAATTTTGACTAGTTTTATTTTATCTTTAAAATAATAAGTAAAAATAAATAATAAAAAAATGATACGTTAAGAGTTAAGAATAAGGAATAAGGATGTTGAATGTGTGAAAAAAGGACATATATTTTTAATTTATTTGGTTTGGATTCTCTCATTATTTGTTTCCATTCAAATAGAAGAAGCTTTTGCTTTATATTTTCTAATATTTTCTTTACAAGGTCAAACCTAGGATTAATCTCCAGTCAAAAAACAAATTAAACTGAGTAAATTTCAAAGATGCAATATCCCATTTTCAAAGATGATGAGGCATACTTGGAATTTTATTTACTTTTAAACATTGTAAGTATGGTAATAGCTTCATAAGCATAATATTTTCGCAATTATTAAATTAAAAGTTCAAAAAGAACACATGAAAATGAATCACTAAATTAAAATATTCTATAAATCAGAATGAAAATTCCATTAAAAGTTACTTTTGATAATAAAAAATTAAGTATATATAAT
>NC_029790.2:122238207-122240762 GCF_000816755.2 Arachis ipaensis
AAATATTTTAATTTATATTATTATTAACATTTTGTCTCTAATATTTTAAATCTTTTTCAATTATACCCCGATTCGTTGGAAATAATATTCTTAAAAAGATGATGATGTGACAATACTAAATTAACATGTCACTAAAATGTAACATTCCCAAGCTGCGCTATTTACCTAAAATTACCATATCATATAATGTTAACTCTACAAACATCATTGAAATATACTTAAACGTTAAATGTAAAATTAAAATCAATAAACGTTTAGGACAAAACATATAGTTACTATATTTTGGTTTTTAAATAAAAATCATATTAATAATATGAAATGCCTCTAATATACATAAAAGGGTGATTGAATCGTGCTTATAAATATTTTCTGAAAATTTGAGGTCTCAAAAGCTAATAAGCTTAGGAATTATGAACACTAAAGGTATATATTTCTTTAAAAAAATTATTATTATTAGATCATCTTTTAAAAAATATAGAGATTACTAAACTCTAAATAACTAAAAATTAATTTCTTATATTTTTTCTAAAAATAATAGAAATGAAAGAGGCAAAAGACTTTAGAAATATAAGAGAAGAGTTGGAAAATATCACACAATGATGTATATTTGTTTTGTCAAAATCTATCTGCATTCAATCCTCAACAACTATTAGATTTCCACTATATCTTCATTCTTCAATGTACGAGTTCATGATCATTGACTAACCTACTCAACCAAAAGAACTCTGATCTTCAGATGTAAACCTATAGATGAACTTTTCTCAAGCTAAGCGCTAACTAATATCACATTAATCTAAGATCTTTCTATATTTTTTCTTCAAACATTCTTCAGCTAATTAAGCGAGATGATCGCTATTGGATAAATATACAAAGATATATGAGAGTTTGTTGTGATAAATCATAGAAACTAATGTGTGAGTTTCCAAAATAATTTCTAAGGCTTTTAACACTCAACTTTTGTTGGTAATTTTGACACTAGAATATACAAATGAGATATCCTATATTACAAAAACTTTTAATTTATTGTTCTCTTCTAAGATGAGAAGATATTAAACAGAAATAGATATTCTCAATTTAGAGATTTTTGAACAAGAGAATAAAAACATTGAATACTTTTTCACTTTGTGCACTTTGTTCTTTAGTTTTTAGGGTTTCCAAAATGATCTCATATATAGTGAGAGTGACTTCTTCATTAAAAATCCTTCTCTTTTATCCGTCCATGATCATCGAAAAAGGTACAAAGTACACTCACTACTGAAAACTAATTTGAATTTGTATGACTCAAAATAATTTTTATCTTAATTATTTAAAATAATTTCAACTTCAAAGATAAAATTAGTTTCACCCTTAATAAGATTCTAAAGTTGTAAACTAGTTTTACTGAATCTTGAACTTTGATCTTATCATCTTCATTGCTTGTATGTTAAAATCTATGAGCAAAAATTTTGAATTTATAACATAATTTTTTTTTGTTAAAATTCACTTTTCTTTTTACAAAATTTAGTAATTCTTTCAATTTACGTAATGTTATCAATACTTGAAATTTATTTTTGTCACTTATCAAATAATTTTACTATACATAAAATATATTTATCATGCATCAAAGATGTTTATCATTTATCTGTCCCAAATAATCATAATGATTTCTAAGAAACTAATTCAGCATTCAACTAGAATTACACCATGCTATAATAATACTAATACCCACTAATGCATTCTTTGATAGCACATGAATGCATGTATGCCAAATATGATTTTTGTTAGACAATTATTAGGGGTGAGAAGCATATGAAATTAGGAGCGCAACGAATAACGGAGAAAAATAATACAAAAAAAAAAAAGAATAGAAAATTTATGTAGACTAGTTTTTTAAACACTAAATTTTCGTGAGGTGTTTATTTTTTTTAGCACTCTAAACAAAATAGGATGATGCCTGAAATTTGGCACGTGACAATTCAATGTTGGAAGAGCTTGCAAAATTAGTGTAGTTGCTATGTTGAGGGAGTGTTCATATGCACCATGTTAAATTACGAAGAATATTCATCTATAACAACTTAGAGCCTTAAATAACAGAAGTTGTCTGGAATATGTGAAATTATTGACTTGTGCGAAACCAATCCTTGTAAAGGAAGGTTGATGTTGTTGAAGTGAAAGAGTGCATTTGATGAGTTTCCCCAAAAAAAATGAGAGTAGTATTACAATCTTTTGGTTCAAGAATATAATAGTTAGAAACTTAGAATTAAAGATTGTATTATTTACTCTAAAACGAGACAGTATATAACAAAGGATATATTTGCTTTATAGTACATTTTTGAAGGCCTTGATGTTGATGTTAAAATATAATTAGGATCAATTAGGATTAATTAGCATTATTTAGCATATCTGAATATTTATTATAAGATATTATATCTTTATTATTTCGATTCTCTTAACACCTATAAATATTCTTTTATATTGTATCATTCTAGACAACTTGAATATTCAAATTGAATACACACAATAATACACAGATCATTTCTCCAATTTTCGAGAATTGAATAATTAATTTCGGATTA
>NC_029790.2:122241141-122242475 GCF_000816755.2 Arachis ipaensis
ATTTTTAATTATTAATTAATTATCAATATTTAAAAATATGAGATAAAATATGTTGTTGGATTATGAATAAATTTTCATAGCTTCTTAGCATTATACAACAAATGAAAACATGAGTACAAATACAAAACAAATAAAGCATACAAAATGAGAGTGCAATTGAATTTGGTTTTGAAAATATAAGTATGGTTGAAAAAAGAAGGGACTATATTGAATAAAAATGTAAATGAGTCTTTACATTAAATATAAATAATAATTAATTTTTATATCTCTTGTTAATTATTATCAAATTCACTTTTTTTTTAATATTTTTTCTTTATCATTTATAAAAGATTTGAATTAAAGAAGAAACATCAAAAATTACAGAAAATTAAAAAATATATTAGCAGAAAAATTATTATATTTTCATCAAATTGAAAATTATAGCAGCCAAAATTTTAGAAAAACGCTAAAAAAAATATATTGAAGACAAGAAAACAAAAAATACGAAAAGGAACTTGAAATTTAAAAGCCAAAATAGCTTAATAATAAAAAAAAATAAAAGAAAGCTACTAAAGTTAGAAAAATCAGTGAAAGAACTAGTGTAAGAGTCCAAGAGAGGAGAAAAAGAGTTGGAGGCATTAATTTTACTTTTTTTTATTATAGGTGAGTGAGGGTTTAATTCTTTTGGGCGGGTGAGATATAAAGAGAAAATATTTTTGAATTGAAAATATTTTTATTATTTTTAATTGAAAAAATAAAAAAATTTATTTTTAACTTTATATTTACTTTTAAAAATATTTTTATTGAAAACAAAATTAAAATACTCAATTCAATATGTTTTTATGTTTTATTTTCATTTTCATTAAAAATAAAAATAATCAAACTATTTCGTTCCTAAAATTGACATAAAAAAAAGATATATCACATGTACAGCCAAATAAGGTAATTATACGAATCCTTCAAGTTATTCAATTTTCATCTTATACTGAATGAAAACAAACATGAAAATCTTTCAAAAAAATTTGTCTGCATTAATTTAATTATTTGATTAATAACCGGAAAAAAATGAAAAGGACAAAATACTCAATTTGCTTGTTAAATGAAGCTTACATACGTTTAAAGTTCAATGCACCCAGGTTTCGTAAAGGATGAAATAGATGAGGTTTTCAGGGATAAATGCACCGATAGAGTAGATGATGTATTCAGGGATGAAGCACCGACAGCACCGTCAATCTTCATTCATTAGTGAATGGAAAATTTTGTATGTTTCTGAATCTTACCAAAAATATTTATTTTTAAAAAATAATTTATTTTTTTATATGATGATATTATTATTTTAAAAATATTGTTTATAA
>NC_029790.2:122242518-122249085 GCF_000816755.2 Arachis ipaensis
AAAATTAAGAAGGAAAAAGTAAATAATACAAAATGATTGGAATATGAACCAATTTTTTTAAATAAGAAATTAACTAAATGAAAATGTAAATAATATAAAAGCCCTAGCTTAAAAATTTCTGTAAAATTTGTCAAACTAAAATTTGAATAAATTTAATTTTATAGAATTGATCGTGAATAAAAGTGATTTGTGATCATGATAACTCTATATAAAATTAATTTTGATAGAATAAATATTATTTACATAATGATAATTAAGATCAATTTAGATAGATAATTATTAAAATAGACATGACTAAGATGTAAAATAGAGGTGGCGAGGTACTACGACTTCTAAAATTAAAATACATACATATAATAGCAGAAAGAATACAATAAACTAAGAGCCTTGGAAAATGGGTAAAACAAAATCGCGAAATAAAAAACGCAACGCTCCAGAAACAGAATAACTTGTGTGTGATGAAAACCATAACTATCAAACATAAGATAACAAAAGTAGGAACAGAATGCCAAAGATACATGATAACAAGCTCCTAACTCAGTCCGCGAAGTCAAGACTGGCCGGAGAATATATATATATATATCTAAAATCCAAATGTACATAAACAAAATCCTGTCTCTCCATAAACCTCTAAGAGGGTCAAAAAGAATAAGTTAGGTAGAGAGAAAGCTAAGTACTTATATATACATCACTGTGTAATAAGATAACCCTGTAACCACTCCACTTCAGGTGTCCAAACGCCTAACGAGATGCCTCTCGACCTGCATCTGAAAAACAACAACATAGTATGGAATGAGAACCGGAGGTTCTCAGTATGGTAAAGGTGCCACACACATAATATGTAAGGTCCTGGGAATGCCAGAGGCAATCCTAGAACACCAACACTCAGATTATAGAGCTTGAAGTATTAAACAGAAGCCATAAAAGGTGGTTTTCTAAAAGTATCTAAGTTTAACTTAACCTTAAAATCTTAGTCCCTTACTGTCATTCCTCCATACCTCCATCTCCGTCAGCATTTCACAGACAAATAAACAGATAAAAGCAAGCACAAGAAGGATACAAGTACTGCAGGTAACAAATATACATTTAGCATGGCAAGTACATTTAGGCACACCCAGTTAATGCACAAACAAGTAATTCAAGTAGTATGCATATGATGCATGCCTGTCCTATGGCTGATGAGGCTCATCTGTCGGTTATCCAGCCAACCCGACAAGTCCGAAAACCTTAGACTGTCCCTCGACGTGCATCCCCCAAGAGTCTATGCATAGCTTTTTCTCAAATAATCAATATTTCTCAATGGGGGTTAACATTCCCAGGAATTTATAAGTGCCCGGTCACCCTTGCGTCATAGGGTCAACAGAGTATCGAGTTTTCAAATTGGTACACGTGGTGGCAACCCACGACACTTTATCCAGGGAATCTCGTATCTCAGATTATTTAATCATTCAAGCCAAGTATCATACATGATCATTCATTTGATTATCAAGCCAAGTGTCATACATGATCATCCGTAGCATTTCAGAATCAATTCATCACTTTTTAACTTTACTTCACCTCCAAGTTATCCCCATTTCCTATCTTCATCTGATTATCAACTGTAATACTATTATTTATAACTAAAGGAATGAAAATAGAGGTTTAGAAGTTGAAACAGGGTTTTAAAACTCAAAATCATGTTTGCTGTAACAGGGACCACGCGTACGTGTGGCTCACGCGTGCGCGTGGGAGTGTGAAAGTGCAGCTCGCGCGCGCGTCCTTTGTCATGCGTACGCGTAGGAGAAAATTTCATGTCACGCGTGCGCATGGGACCAGTCGCGTACGCATCGCCAAAAGTCCATGCCACGCGTACTCGTGAGCGTACGTTTTTTTTAAAATACAGAATCAGTAGCAAAGCTGCAGAATTGCAAAAGAAATGGCAGTTTTGAGGTATGATCTTCCAACGCACATAACTTCTACGATTTAAAACATTTTCACCCGTTCTTCGAATGGCATAAACATCACGAACCCAATTTTTATTTTAAAATAAGTTGGAAACAAATTGAGGGTCCAGAAGCCAAGTTATACCTCGCCGAAGTTTGGCCAAAAATCAACTTTAACAAATTCTTCAAAACCTCATTTTTCATCCAAGATTTCCATTCCATTCATTTCCAAACCTATCAACACCAACTCCAAATGCCAACAACAATGCTCAAGAAGCTCTATATCATTTCATCAATCACCATTCAATAATATTACACAATTTTATATTCCAACAAATCCATCATGATTTCCTACAATTTACTTACAATCATATAATCAATAATTCAACCATATATCCCTTCAAAAACCCATTTAGTAACAAACTCCACCTTATAATCAAATCACCAAACCAAACCAAGCATATTCATCAATCAAGTTACTAAACATTAAATATACACCTGCATTCCAGCTTATCCTATAGTCATCTAGCATAAGTTTTCACAGAACCTTACATATTAAATGCAAGAAACCTAAACCATACCTTGACCGATTTCCACATAACGATCAAGGCAATTTTAATTAAAACCAAGATAGCCCCTCAAAAACTCAATAAACTCTAGGCTCAGCTTCCTCCAAGTTCCAATATTCACAATTTCAAGCTCCAATTATTTATGCTCTAGCTAATACACATTTATAACACATATATACCCAATTTAATTCCCAAAACATAAATTCAACAAATTAAATAGTATTTATATTATCCTCACCTTACCCAAGCTTCACATAAGCAAGAGTGAATGTTTTCCTTAAGCTAATTGGATCCTAAAACATCAAAAATCAAAGAAATTCAACATTCCTACTCAATTTTCGAAAATTTGGGGGAAAAGGAGGCTGACAGTGATTATACAAGTTACCAATGAAATTGTTCCGGTAGAAACGTAGAGCTTGACGCGGTGGTCGCGTGGCTGCAAACGGTTCGGCTATCGGAGCTCGGACAGAGGAGTTACGGCGTTCAGGAGTTGACGCAAGGGTTTCGTGCCCTTCTCTTCTCCTCTCTGGTGCGCTGCTGTTTCTGCTATGTTGGTGAAGGAAATGAGCTTTAGGCTCATTTAAATGCTGAGCCGGTTGGGCCCACGGCCCGATTTGGGCCCGGTTCAACCGGTTCAGCCCGTTCGGTCTAATCTTGGGCCAATTTTTTCGAAATTAGTGTCAAAATTCTCGTTTCGATGAGTTCTATACTAATTTAATATTATATTTGCGTTTCTAATCTTCTTTATTAAAAACTAATTTATTGACTAATTATGTACTAATTTAACGGGGTTTACATCCTACCCACCTAACAAAGAATTTTGCCCTCAAAATTCGGATGTAGTTACCTTAAAAGAGATGTGGGTACTCCTTCCGTATATCTGATTCGAGTTTCCAAGTGTGTTCCTCAATACCAACTTGACTCCAAGCTACTCTTACCAATAATATTCCTTTCCTACGTAATCGTTTAACGCTGGTGTCATCAATCCTTACCAGAATTACTGGAAGTGTTAGATTTTCCCTCACTTGAATCGGTTCCGATTTCAGAATATGACTTGCGTCAGGAGTATATCTCTGAAGCTGTGATACATGAAACATGTCATGAAAATTCAAAAGATATGGTGGTAAGGCAATCCTATAAGCTACCGGCCCAATTCTTTTCAGGATCTCAAATGGTCCAATATAACGGGAATTCAGTTTCTTAGTCTTAATAGCTCTTCCCACTCTAGTGGTTGGTGTAACCTTCAGAAAGACATGCTCCCCTTCTTCGAACTCCAAAGGCTTTTGCCTTTGATCAGCATAGCTCTTCTGACGGCTTTGGGCTATAAGCATTCAGCTACAACTCTTCTTTATCTGCTCAATAGTTTCAGTATCATCTCAGTCCCTAATAAACTCCTTTCTCCAGTTTCATACCAACATAGCAGAGATTGACATTTCTTGCCATACGAAGCCTCATACGGAGCCATTCCGATATTCACATGGTAGCTATTGTTATAAGCAAACTCCACTAATGGCATATACCGATCCCAGCTCGCCGGCTGGTCCAAAATACAAGCTCTTAGCATATCCTCCAAGGTCTGGATGGTTCTCTTTGATTGTCCATCTGTCTGAGAGTGATATGCAGTACTCAAACTCAATTAATTCCCAAATGTACGCTGAAAAGCTCCCCAAAACCTTGATATGAAAACGCGGATCTCTGTCAGATATAATGGTAGAAGGCACGCCGTGCAACCTGACAATCTCTTTGGTATACATTCAGGCCAATTCCTCCATTGTGCAACTTATTCGAATGGGAAGAAAGTGAGCTGATTTTGTGAGTCGATCTACAACTAATCAAATAGCGTCACAACCATACCTGGTTCTAGGTAAACCTATCACAAAATCCATTGCGATACTCTCCCATTTTCATTGTGGAATCTCTAAAGGCTAAAGGGTTCTTGATGGTCTCTGATGCTCAATCTTAACCTTCTGACACGTTTAAACATTTAGATACATGCAATGCTACATCATTCTTTATCCCTGGCCACCAGAACATCACTTTCAGATCTTGGTACATTTTGGTGCTTCCTGGATGAATTGAAATCCTGCTCTTATGAGTTCCCTTCAAGATACTTTGTCGCAGGTCTTCGACATCTGGCACAACAATCCGGTTCTTAAACCTCCATAAACCATCCTTACCTTCTGACACTCTCCACTGCTTTTCCTGTTTAATTGCTGGCAATATCTTACGCAACGCTTCACCATCTTAATGAGCCTTCAAAAGTTCTGATTTAAAATCACTTGAAAACTTCAACTGACTCAAACACAGAATTCCGGATTCTTCCCTAACTCCCAGTTTCAAACCTTGGAATGCCTTTAGTAACTCTTTTTCTCACAACATCATCCAAGCTGCATATAAAGACTTTCGACTCAAGGCGTCTGCCACAACATTCGCTTTTCTTGGATGGTAATTCAATTCGAAATCATAATCTTTCAGAAGCTCCATCCACCTCCTCTGACGAATATTCAACTCTTTCTGCTCAAATAGGTACCCCAAACTCTTATGGTCTAAGAAAACATAGAACTTAACTCTATAGAGGTAATGCCCTTCAGATTTTTGGAGCAAACACAATAGTAGCAAGTTCTAAGTCGTGAGTCGGATAGTTCATCTCATGCGACCTTAGTTGCTGTGACGCGTATGCTACAACATTTCGGCGCTGCATTAGAACGCACCCCAAACCCTTTAATGATGCATCACAGTACACTTCAAATGGTTCACTTGGCTCAGGCAATACCAACATGGGTGTAGTGATCAACCTTTTGCTTCAGTTCTTGAAAACTCTCTTCACACTCCGAAGTCCAGACAAAAGGCGTATCCTTCCTAGTCAGCTTAGTTAAAGGTAAGGCAAGCTGTGAAAATTCTTTAATGAATCTCCGATAATACCCCGCCAAACCTAGGAAACTCCTGATCTCTGTCATTGAAGTTGGTCGTTCCAATTTCATCATTGCTTCTACCTTAGCAGGATCCACAGCTATTCCCTGTTTACTCACCACGTGACCGAGAAACTTTACCTCATTCTTCCAGAACTCGCATTTAGATAACTTAGCATATAACTTCCTGTCTCTTAGAATTTGCGATACAGTTCGCAAGTGATCAACATGCTCCTCCTCAGTATTAGAGTAAACAATAATGTCATCAATGAAGATAATGACAAACTTGTCCAGGTATGGCCGGGAGATCCTGGTCATATAATCCATGAATACTGCCAGAGCATTAGTCAATCCAAAAGACATCATCGTATACTCATAATGACCATAACGTGTCCTGAAAGCAGTTTTCGGAATATCTTCGTCTCTAACCCTTATCTGTTTTAAACCTAACATCACTCCGTCTTAACAACTAATAGCCTTCGACCAGTCATCGACTTGGGCTTTACAATTATTAACGCGCGTCATATATTATGAATGAATATCACATATTAATGATATGCAAGGAAGTTCGAAATTCAACTGCTAGTTTATGATTACCTCGGATTTGAAAATCAGATTCGGCTGCATCCCGGCGTTTCTTGTCTGAACAGTCTCGAGCCATATGCCCCAGCTTCCCGCACTTGTAGCATTCACCTAACCTGGCCCTATGCGGCTCATCTGGAGCAGTCTCTCCATAGTCTTCCTGTAGCATCGCCCACTTCATGGAGTAATTTTTTGCGAATTGACTCTTAATCAATTCAGTGAAATTCGTTAACCTTTGCGGATACACGTAGTTAAACATGTCTCTCCTAAGTCCTTTCTCATACTGAGCACACTTCCACTCCTCATAGTCAGCTGGATTTCCTTGACAAACTTTTGAGAGACGGCACAGGTTGTCAAATTCACGAGTATAGTCAGCAACAGACATGTTCTTTTGCTGGTTTAAGTATGATTTTGGTCCCCAACATAGAGGTCGAAAATCGATTTCATCCCCGGCCTTTTTTCGCTACAAAATGGTCCTCAAAGTTTTAATTTGTTTTAAAATCGTCCTTTTTACCAATTTTTTTTATAACCAAATTACCCTTCATTAAAAAATTATAAAATAAAAAAAAAAGAAAGAAAGCCACA
>NC_029790.2:122249363-122252719 GCF_000816755.2 Arachis ipaensis
CGCACTACTACCCGCGTCCTTGCCGTTGCTCCACGACCCTCACCACCCGCCGCTTCTTCTTCTTCTTCTTCTTCTTCTTCTTCTTCTTCTTCTTCTTCTTCTTCTTCTTCTGTGAACTGAATCTTTTGTAGAATTTCTAAATTTTTTTATAAAATTTGTTGTGAAATATTTGAATTTTTTCTTGGTGATTCTGAATTTGTTGTGGAATTCTGAGTTCTGATTTTCTGAGGTGGGGGTAGTGGTGGGTTTTGGTGTTGATGACGATGGTGGGGGGTGGTGGGTTCTGTTTTGAGTTTTGTTTTTCTTTTGATGATGATAATGATGATGATGATGACCATGATGATAATGGTGGTGGTGGGTTCTTGTTCAGCTTGGGCTTCTGGTTGATTTTGGAAAAAGTTCTGATGATGATGATGATGATGACCATGATGATACTGGTGGTGGTGGCGGTGGTGGTGGTGGTGGGTTCTGGTTCAACGTAGGCTTCTGTTCTACTTTTGTTGAGTTTGGTTGATTTTGGGGTGAAGGGAGAAGGATATTTTCGTCCGAAGGATGATTTCAAAACAAACTGAAACCTTGGGGACTATTTTGTAGCGAAAAAATGGCCGAGGACGAAATCGATTTTTGGCCTCTACGTTGGGGGACCAAAATCATACTTAACCTTTCTTTTGCTTCAGCTGCATTAACTCCAACTCCTTTGCAGTGCGAAGTGCATGCAAGAAATATTTCCCGTAAAATTCCGTCTTGAATCTATTCCAAGGAACATCTGTTAACTCTATCTGCAAGGTATGATATAACTCCTATCACCATTTCTGAGCATCTCCCTCCAACATGTGGGTCACTATTTCCACTGACTGTACTTCGGAAATGTGCTGAGTGTACAAAAACCTCTCCACATCTCGAAACAACCGATCAGCCTCCAACGCATTAACATTTCCATTAAACTGAGGTGGACCACTCTTGAGGAAATCAATAAGGGACATAGACCTGTAGTATTGACCTACATTGCTTGTACCAGCACCCAAGCTTCTATCTCGAGATTTTTGCATCAGTTCGGTCCTAAGATTTTCCCTTTGGGCACCTCGCTCGGATCTGCAAGACGACATTTGGTCCCTATTCACACCAAACAATTGATATTAAGGTGATTAGTCTCAATATCTCAAGTTTAATGCTTTAAAGTCTCAAATGCATGCTCACGAACATGTATGCTACACATACCAGTCGGATATCCTAAATAGCACATAGTCACACACACATACGCACACACGCACATACGCACACGCACACACGCACACACGCACACACGCACACACGCACACACACACACACACAAATGCATGCTCACGAACATGTATGCTACACATACCAGTCGGATATCCTAAATAGCACATAGTCACACACACACACACACACACACACACACACACACACACACACACACATACACACATATCCAAAACCCAAATGTACATAAACAAAACCCTGTCTCTCCATAAACCTCTAAGAGGGTAAAAAAGAATAAGTTAGGCGGAGAGAAAGCTAAGTACTTACATATACATCACTGTGTAACAAAATAACCCTGTAACCACTTCGCTTCAGGTGTCCAAATGCCTAACAAGATGCCTCTCGACCTGCATCTGAAAAACAACAACATAGTATGGAATGAGAACCGGAGGTTCTCAGTATAGTAAAGGTGCCACACACATAATATATAAGGTCCTGAGAATGCCAGATGCAATCCTAGAACACCGACACTCAGATTATCAACTGTAATACTATTATTTATAACTAAAGGAATGAAAATAGAGGTTTAGAAGTTGAAACAGGGTTTTAAAACTCAAAATCATGTTTACTGTAACAAGGGCCATGTGTACGCGTGGTTTACGCGTGCGCGTGGGAGTGTGAAAGTAAAGCTCGTGCTCGCGTCCCTTGTCATGCGTATGCGTAGGAGAAAATTTCATGTCACGTGTGCGTGTGGGTTACGTACGCGTGGACATGCTTGCTAACCCCTTACGCGTGCGCATGGGACCAGTCACGTATGCATCACCAAAAGTCCATGCCATGCGTATGCGTGGGCCATGCGTACGCGTGGGCGTACGTTTTTTAAAAATACAGAATCAGTAGCAAAGCTGCAGAATTGCAAAAGAAATGGCTGTTTTGAGGTATGATCTTCCAACACTCATAATTTCTGCAATTTAAAACATTTTTCACGCGTTCTTCGAATGGCATAAACATCACGAACCCAATTTGCATTTTAAAATAAGTTGGAAACAAATTGAGGATCCGGAAGCCAAGTTATACCTCGCTGAAGTTTGACCAAAAACCAACTTTAGCAAATTTTTCAAAACCTCATTTTTCATTCAAGATTTCCATTCCATTCATTTTCAAACCTATCAACACCAACTCCAAATGCCAACAACAATGCTCAACAACCTCTACATCATTTCATCAATCACCATTTAATAATATTAATCAATTTCATATTCCAACAAATCCATCATGCTTTCTGGTGCACGAAATTGTGATCATCAATGGCGCCAACAGCTTGGTACGCACAATTGTAATCTCAACTTTTTGTCACAACTCCGCACAACTAACCAGCAAGTGCACTGGGTCGTCCAAGTAATAAACCTTACGTGAGTAAGGGTCGATCCCACGGAGACTGTTGGCTTGAAGCAAGCTATGGTCACCTTGTAAATCTCAGTCAGGCGGATTCAAATTGTTATGGAGAATTGATAATTAAAATATGAATAAAACATAAAATAGTATAGAGATACTTATGTAATTCATTGGTGGGAATTTCAGATAAGCGTATGGAGATGCTTTGTTCCTTCTGAACCTCTGCTTTTCTATTGCCTTCTTCCAATCATTCATACTCCTTTCCATGGCAAGCTGTATGTTGGGCATCACCGTTGTCAATGGTTACTTCCCGTCCTCTCAGTAAAAATGTTCCAAATACGCTGTCACCGCACGGCTAATCATCTGTCGGTTCTCGATCATGTTGGAATAGGATCCATTGATCCTTTTGCGTCTGTCACTACGCCCAACACTCGCGAGTTTGAAGCTCGTCACAGTCATCCCTTCCCAGATCCTACTCGGAATACCACAGACAAGGTTTAGACTTTCTGGATCTCAAGAATGACCGCCAATGATTCTAGCCTATACCACGAAGGTTCTAATCTTAGATTAGAAACCCAAGAGATACACATTCAAGCTTGTTTGCATTGTAGAACGGAAGTGGTTGTCAGGCACGCGTTAGTGTCACGGATTCATCATGTTGAAGAACGAATGGATATCTTAGAACAGAAATAGGCTTGAGTTGAATAGAAAAACAATAGTACTTTGCAACTTTGCAT
>NC_029790.2:122254363-122283942 GCF_000816755.2 Arachis ipaensis
TAGCCTAGGGTTACAGAAATAGGTAATTAATGCAGAAATCTTCTTCCGGGTCCACTTGGTGTGTGCTTGCGCTGAGCATTAAAGCTTTCACATGTAGAGACTTTTCTTGGAGTTAAACGCCAGCTTTTGTGCTAGTTTGGGCATTTAACTCCAGCTTTTATGCCAGTTCTGGCGTTTTGACGCCAGAATTTTTATGCTGACTTGAAATTCCGGTTTGGGCCATCAAATCTCGGACAAAGTATGAACTATTATATATTGCTGGAAAGCCCAGGATGTCTACTTTCCAACGCAATTGAGAGCGCGCCAATTGGGCTTCTGTAGCTCCAGAAAATCCACTTCGAGTGCAGGGAGATCAGAATCCAACAGCATCTGCAGTCCTTTTTCAGCCTCTGAATCAGATTTTTGCTCAGGTCCTTCAATTTCAGCCAGAAAATACCTAAAATCACAGGAAAATACACAAACTCATAGTAAAGTCCAGAAATGTGATTTTTATTTAAAAACTAATAAAAACATAATAAAAACTAATTAAAATAAACTAAAAACATACTAAAAACAATGCCAAAAAGCGTATAAATTATCCGCTCATCACTTTCCTACAATTTACTTACAATCATATAATCAATAATTCAACCATATATCCCTTCAAAAATCCATTTAGTAACAAACTCCACCTCATAATCAAATCACCAAACCAAACCAAGCATGTTCATCAATCAAGTTACTAAACATTAAATATACACCTGCATTCCAGCTTATTCTATAGTCATCTAGCCTAAGTTTTCACAGAACCTTACATATTAAATGCAAGAAACCTAAATCATACCTTGGCTGATTCCCACGTAACGATCAAGGCAATTTTAATTAAAACCAAGACAGCCCCTCAAAAGCTCAATAAACTCTAGGCTCAGCTTTCTCCAGGTTCCAATATTCACAATCTCAAGCTCCAATTATTTATTCTCAACCTAATACACATGTATAACATATATATACCCAATTTATTTCCCAAAACATAAATTCAACAAATTAAATAGGATTTTTATTATCTTCACCTTACCCAAGCTTCACATAAGTAAGAGTGAATGTTTTCCTCAAGCTAATTGGATCCTAAAACATCAAAAATCAAAGAAATTCAACATTCCTACTTAATTTTCGAAAATTTGAGGGAAGAGGAGGCTGAAAGTGATTAAACAAGTTACCAATGAAATTTTTTAGTAGAAACATAGAGCTCGACGCGGTGGTCGCGTGGCCGCAAATGGTGTGGCGATCGGAGCTCGAACGGAGGAGTTACGGCGTTCGGGAGTTGACGCAAGAGTTTTGTGCCCTTCTCTTCTCCTCTCTGGTGCGCTGCTGTTTCTGCTATGTTGGTGAAGGAAATGAGCTTTAGGCTCATTTAAATGCTGAACTGGTTGGGCCCATGGGTCCGGTTTGAGGCCCGATTCAATCGGTTCGGTCCGTTCGGTCCAATCTTGGACCGATTTCTTCGAAATTGGTGTTAAAATTCTCGTTTCGATGAGCTCTATCCTAATTTAATATTATATTTGCATTTCTAATCTTCTTTATTAAAAACTAATTTATTGACTAATTATCTACTAATTTAACGGGGTTTACAACAAACTTAAGAAGTGAAGGCAACACATCAGCTAAAATTTTTAGATTCTCGTAAGCGTGGGTTTAGAGTGAGAATCTTCTCGTATAAAAAAATATCCAAACAAAACACACTCTTTAAATGATTCAAGAATAACTAATTAAAATTATATTTCTCATTTTTATAAAATTTACACATATTATATAGAGGAACTAACTTTATTTTTTCTCCAATGATGAAAGAAGTCAGTCAAGTCATCGTTATAAAGCAGAATTCATTTTTTTTAGTTTAATTATTCTGTAAGTCTCTGTAATTTTATTAAATTTTTAATTAGGTCCCTATACTTTTTTTTCATTTCAATTGAATTTCTAAACGTTAAATTTTTTTAAATTTAGTTCCTGCCGTAAGAATAACGTTTAAGATAATGGAATATTCTATTTAAAAAACGAATGTTCTCATAATTAAGTTAGAATAGCTAATTGAGGACACCTCCATTTTTTCAAAATACCAAAAGAACCCTTAGCATCTTGTCCCAAAATTAGAGAATCCTAGCCAGCTCTAACTTGTTCTTTGAAGTTTCTGTGCAACTGCGTTTCTCGTCAGTCGCATGGTGTCGTTGTCCATTTACGTCATCGTCCGTGGCGGCATCAGCGTCCGTCGCTTAGTGGTTGTCCGACCGTCACTTCCCTCACTCTGCTCTGCTATGTTCGTTCGTCGCTTCTGTTGCCGCCCCCACCGTGCCTCGCTGCGCCTCGCCTTGCTGCCAAAATTAGCTCTGCAAAAGCAGGTGATGAGTTAAAGATCACAGGCAAGTTTGACCGATTTGGTGAGTTTTGTGCAATAATTGGCTTTGTAATTGGGGAAAATATGATTTGATATTACTTGAGAATCAAGTTCCTTTGTTTGTTCTTGAGAAAATATACAATCTGACTTTTGCTTCTCGCTTAGATGTTGGTCTATTATTCCCTTCATTTATGAGAGTTGTTGTTAGTCATTTTCATATCACAACAAATGAGGAATGTTAGCACCGGCTAGTAACAGTATAAAACACTTCATTGATCTAATTAAATACTTCATCTTGCCACCATCTTATAAAAGACCTTCAAGGAACTGTATACCCTTAGTCCTTGGTCATAGTGCATCTGAGTTAGTTGAAGCAGGACTAAAGTTCCAAATAAATAAATCAAGTCATGGTTGCATACTTGAATTGGAATTTGAGCATGGTATCTTTAAAATCCTATATATTGTAGTGGATGATTCCACTGAAGTTTTGTTGAGGAACATTGTGGCTTGGGAACAGTGTCACTATCCTCGACAACATTGATGGTTTTTTTACATTTATAGGTGGAAGATAGGGGTATACAAGTAATTTTATAATTTACTAATGTTTTTTGACGTTTAACGTTAACCGGGACTCAATTGAAAAAAATTTAACATCTAGGGACCCAATTAAAAAGATAAAAAGTATAAAGACCTAATTAAAAATTCGGTGAAATCATAGAGACCTACAAAGTAATTAAACATTTTTTTCTCTATCATTTTTTCCACCGCAAAAAACACCTCAAAACTTTCATGTTACCCTTAACATGTCTAACCTTCTCACCCCAACCTCAATGAATTCTACTCCTCCCTAATCAATTAAGCTTTTTTCAAGTATTTGCAGGCCCAATAACAAATAAAAAAATTTTGGTAGATACAAACACTCCCAATTTAGCCTAGCACTCGAAGATGGCCCTAACAGCCTCCCAACACAGAAAAAACATGTTTTAGCATTTTACGTCAAAATATGTCTCGGCTCAGCAGAGCCTCCTGCCATAGCTCAGCAACATCTCTTGCGAATAGCTTGCTCCATTCTGCAAGAGGAGTAGTACAGGTGTCACTCTGCCATCTACGGAGAGTTATGAAGCACAGGCACTTTGTTAAGTTGTCGTGTTCGCGTGTCGGACACATTTCGGACACGACACTCATCGACATTCGTCCGACACGCATGTTTGTTGTGTCCAACCGTGTCTTAATAAAAATAAAAAATTCTTTAGACACACTTTGACCCCCTTAAATACCATCACATGTTAGCCTGTCCAACCTTATTCTTAACATATATTTTTAAAATAAGTTTAAAAATAATATATATTATTATTTATTAAACAAAAAATATTTTAAATATTTTATATAATTAAAAAAAGACATTAGAAACATTAAAAAAAATATTTTATAATAATGTTTTAGCATTTTACGTCACATCATGGCTAAGCCCAGCGGAGCCTCCTGCCATGGCTCAGGAAAATCTCTTGGAAATAGCCTGCTCTATTCTGCAAGAAGAGTAGTACATGTGTCACTTTGCCATCTATAGAGAGAGAATCTCTATACATCTTTATCAACTTTGACCTGAATACTAGAGCGATCATTTTTGTAATGGTCCTTAAGAGAAACAATGTTATTTTGAAAACACGTTTAAAAGACTAATTTGTTCATGATACGACATGTTTTGTCTTTATTGCCACATCATACAGTTAACAGTTACGTAAGATTCCTTCGTTAACTTATCAAATCAGCAAAGTGATTTATCTGTCTAAGGTAAATAAATTGAAAACTTATACCTAATTAATATTTATTAGGGATAAATATATTTGATATAATTTTTTTAAAAAACTTATTTTAATATTATCCTTAATATATTATTAATTAATCTCAATCGTGTTTATTGTTTAAGGTTCTTTAGAATTAAGGAGTGATCGTCAATTTTGTTCGTTTACTTCCTAATCACAAGATAATTAAGTCAGAGAAAATGAAATCATTGAATGATTAGTCTAACATTTCTATAATATTAATTCTCAAATTAAATTGATCAAATAAAATACTCAATATCAACTTCGTTGTTATTTCTCAATTTTTATTTTTTATTTTGGCATTTCTTGATCATTGAACTACTTTTACATGCCACAACGTCTGTTCCAAGAGGTTTGGCAACTGAGGAATAGTATACAAGACCCACGAAATTATAACGTTTAAAGTGAATAGGAAAATTTCAAGTATACTAGCCACTTTATTGGTATCTTAGTGAACTAAGTACAGATTGATGACCAGAACGAATTTTGCCCTGTTATGTTCTTTTGGCAACCATGTGTGCCTTTAAGATGGGTGTAGAGTTGAGCCAGTCAGGTAAGTGGTTGATTACTAATTGTTGGACTCAGTGGTTGACTTTTTAATGAGCCTTTCAAGATGCATGCAACCCGGCTTATTGTTGGATCTTCTAACTCAGTTGAAAAAAATTTTGCATTTTTGTTTTGTTGGAATCATTTTTCGTCACAACATATTTTCCCAATTTTTAAATGATTCACCTCTAGTGAAATTTCGGGTGCAAGAACAACCCCCTACTACACAACAACCTTCAACAATTCACATTAATAAAGACCTGCGCCTAGTTTCTTCTTTTATACAGCTCATGAAAGACTATTCACCCGGACCATGAAGAAGCTATTTATCGAACACAAAATATGAGCCATATCCATGCAAAGCTAGTGTCCATTACCCAACCTTCCATTTTGCATGTTATTGACACCTTTGCGTACATATCCAAGGGAGAGTGTGCTAAGCTTCTTTATGTTAGTAGATGAGTTTTGGGTCAACAGTGGCGGAACCATGGGGGCCAGCATGGGCAATGGTCCCCCCAAAAATCTCAACATCTTTATGTATATATAATTATTAAATTGTTATTTACTTTTAGGTTCGGTTTTTATGTTTATTAATAATTAAACATAATTTTGGTATTGTTCTGGATCTGGTGTTTGGGGTCCCAAATAATGGTTCAACTCGCTAAGCCCATAAGTCATCCTAACTGCCCAAAAAGATTAGAAAAATCGAAAATGAACAATTAACTTTCAAATTCAAATATCTATTTTATCTTAGCTAAATAGATAAGTTAAGATAACAAGGCAAACTATATAAAGAGAGCTAAAGTTCTCTTAGGTATAGTACACATTTTTAATAAGTCTTACCCATACCTCTTAGATTCATTCTAACTTGAGCGTTAGAGTGTTTTTGCAGGTACCACTCCCATCATTCTAGAGGTCCGATCACGTCATCATCAAGACCAACAAACCTCTGATTCTTTCCTCAACCCAATGAGGTATCGTACAGGTATAACTATTTTCAGCGAGTCCAACCACGAAAAACTAAGCTACTCAAGAAACCAACTACCAAGCCGCTAACAAGGGATGCCTGCGCTAGGGACAGTGGAAAATACTCTTCATGCTATCATACAATCGCACCTCGATTCAGGAGAAAATCTGTACACTTCATAATACTCTCCATTTTAAGCAAGTATACCAAAAAAGTTGCATCCACAATCTCAACCGTCAACATATTCAATATCTTTAGGGTTCAAATTCAAAGTACATTTAGGTACATTGGTATAGGTGAAATTCTTTCTAAAGAATAAGTAAGAGTAAGAGTGTAAGACTTTTAAAATAAAAAATAAAAATAAAAAGGATATTTTGACGAAATTTTTTTATAAATAAATGTTTTATTTATTGAAATAAATAATTATAAACGAGATAAGACTAGTGCGCGTGACACGTGTATATTTTGTTTATAGTGTAAATGAGATACGTGCAAGCTTGTCTCATTTACACGCTTATATATAGATGCCGTTTACAGTGAGGTTCTGGGTCCCATTTCGAACCTTTTCACTACTTTCTCCTCTCTTCTACCCCCTTTCTGACCATATTATCAAGTAAGACGAAGATGGCACGTACAGTTGCATGTAATCGGACCATCAATAGACTGAACGTAACATGACACCATGCTAGAGCAGCCAACTTTGCGGTTAGTTTTATTATCTTGACGTTTATGTAATCCCATATAGGTATAGCCATGGTTAGGATACTTCTCAAGAACTATAATACAATTTGTACCATTAGAAATATGTCACTGATAGTAACTAATAATTCTAAGAATGTGGTAATTAAGTTGTTAACTACATAGTTATTAATTTAGATTTTTAATGTTAGGGTAGAGAGTTAGCATATTGGTCACACATTTATTAAATTATTAATTTAGTTATTAATTATCCAAGTTTGATAATTAGATTATTAAGTTAAAGTTTGATAATTAGATTATTAATTACTTTACTGAATGTTTTAATTTCACTTAACGTATTGAGAAAATGTGTATTAGTTAAGTACATATTAACGGAAAAAATCATGTCGACATAATTCAGTCAGTATATATGTGTAAAATTCTGTTAGGTAAATGTATACAATAGTTAAGCCAGTTTGATATATTGATGGACCTATACAAATTTTTAATTTTTAATAATTGTAAAATATTTTTCTTGCAGAGGCCTCGCTTACTTCTGCCCCGGCGAGTGAGTCACATACTTCCACCACCCAACATCATCATCCCGTATCTGAGGGAGGCTGGATTCGGTGACACGGTGTCTCTCAGGGATTTCGTATTCGACAACTTCCTGATCACGGCATTCGTAGAGTGATGGCGTCCGGAGACCACACGTTCCATCTGCCGTGGGGTGAGGCCACTATCAACCTACAGGACGTTGCATATCACCTTGGGCTACGTGCACACGGGGAGCCAGTTGGGGGGTGCTTCCATGATTTTTACAGGTGGTACGGCACGAAGACATAGGAGTTGGTGGAGCGACTGCTCGGTGTCAGGCCTCCGGTAGTTCCATAGCAAGGGCGCGGAGAAAAAAGTCGTTCTCGCTGAAGCTTACATGGCTGCAGGACCGTGTCTGCCATATGCCACAGATGGACTACCCGAAGACACTCTGACAGTGTGCGAGGTATTACATCTTGTTACTAATCAAGGGGTACCTGATGACGAATAAGTCGAATAACTTGGTCCATCTGCAGTGGCTGCCACTGCTTCAGGACTTTGAGTGGTGTCGTGGGTTGTCTTGGGGTTCGGCGGTGCTTGCATGGACATACCGTTTGCTGTGCTCTGCAACACACCGAGGCACGACAGACATCGCTGGCTGTACTCCGCTCCGCTATTGATATCCTGGATATACCAGAGATTTCTTCAGTGGTGTCCACCTGACCGACAACTTTTCATGTATCCTATGGCTGTAAGGTAATAATTGTTTATGTCTTGCTTATGTTTTAAATTTGTTACTCGTTATGAAATTATGTAAATTGAACTTGTGTTATTCTTGTAACAAGTGTCAAGTTGATAGGGTTGACGCAGCAGAGCAGAGACCAGCACGAGGCGAAGGCTCTCCGTTGGCATCTATCGATAGACCAATTACATTGGGACAAGGTTAGCACTATGATTGAAATCCTAATTTTTAATTTAGTCCTTTAGATAGGATTTTTTGTTTGAATAAATTAAATAAATGTATGTATTTTCTGAATTTTGTGGTTTGAAACATTATTTATTTTTTTGGATATCAAGTATTTATTTATTCCACAATTGTTGTTTTAGTTTGTCTGGATGTCGTACGATGACCCTGCTCTGCAGGCTCTATGCCCTTTGTCGTCCCTTTCGTCTATTTCAACATTATCGAGTTTCACCAAGATAACCGGGGTAAAGCGCCAGTTCAATGGAGAGCAGCTGGTTCCGAGTGCCCCGGTCAATGTCGACGGGTTTTTGACATCCACAAGACGGGACGAGGATGTGTGGTTGCCTGACAGATTTTAGGAGTGGTATGCCAGCTGGACGGCACGCTTTGTAGAGGGCCACGGGATCTCCATTCAGTCATGCTTTGACTACAAGCCGACCTGGGAGTATTGGGATTGATACCGGGGTGTTTGCGGCACCTATCAGGCTAGGATGTACTCGATGATCAGAGGCTAGCGAATTTATCTGCTGACATCCAGCCTACTGCCAGCCAGTCGAGGGACGTTCTTCCCTTTCCCGGGACGTCCCTGATCAGCGTCGGCACGCCAGGGAGGTCAGAGAGGACACCCGGTGGCCTGCTAGGAGGGAAAGGGGTGCCAGAGATTGCGAACCAAGTGCAGGGATTAGAAGGGAGAGGGTCAGGCCTCGCCGGGAGCGGTTGAATGTAGAGTCGAAGGAGGAGGCCGAGTTCGATAGACACGAGGATCATGGAGGCATCCAAACAGATGACGATGATTCACCCCCATCACCGCCACCACCACTACCTCCACCTCCCGCACAGCGTGATCCATCTGGTTCAGGAGGTCTGCAGCATCGGGCCGTCTGGAACACTTCACCACCTAGCTGGCATGATACCGAGCTGTCTAGCAGTTATTAGGAGGAGTAGATGGTTGAGAAGATATTCTTCGAAGATGCATTCCAGCTTCATACCGCTGACCAGGCGTCAATGCAATGCCTCGCGGATCAGTTCTAAACTAGCAGGGAGCAGAGTATCAGACAGTTTCATCACCCCTCTGCTCCCGCGCATACTTTGTCTTGGATGCCACAGATATCTCAGGGTGCTAGCTCGTCATACCGGGCAGGGGTGAGACTGGGTGTCCAGTGTGTGACACCTCCATCAGTGGACTATGTAACACTCTACCACACAGAGCTTTACACCTAGGATGTAAACCAGAGGTGGCGAGGCGCTACGATCTCTAAAAATAAAATATATATAGTATAATAAATGGAAGGATATAATATACGATGAGCCTTAAAGAAAAGGTAAAGCCAAAATCGCAAAATATAAAAGCGCAACGCTCAGGAAACACGATTACTTGCGTGAGAAGAAAACTAAAGTTCATGAGTATAATTAAACAGAAAGTAGGAATAGAGGGTCAAAGGTACAAAATAACAAGCTCCTAACTCAGCCTGCGAAGCTAAGGCTGGCCGGAGAATATTTACATATATATAAATATAACCAGATATCCAAAATACATATATAAAGCCCTAGTTCTCCATAATCCTCTAAGAGGAGCAAAATAAACAAGTATATCGGAGGAGAATCTATATATACATATATCAAAAGATCAAAAGAAACCACTTGACCTGCAAATGAAAAACAAAAATATAGTATGGAATGAGAACCGGAGGTTCTCAGCATGGTAAAGGTGCTACGCATATAAGATATAAGGTCCTGGGAATGCCATGGGCAATCCTAGAACGCCGACACTCAGATTATAAACCTTAAAGAACTAAAACAGAAGCCATAAAGTAGGGTGGTTACCTAAGGAATTCTAAACCTAGTTTAAACTTAATCTCAACTCTAAACCTTTCCACCTTCCCTCTGTTCCTCCATCTCCAATGACATTTCATAGACAGACAAGCAGATAAAGACAAGCACAAGTAGAGTGCAAGTACTGCAGATAAGAATTATACAATTAAGGTAGCAAGTATATTTAGGCACACCCAGTTAATGCACAAACAAGTAATTCAAGCAATATGCGTATGATGCATGTCTATCCTATGGCTGATGAGGCTCATCTGTCGGTTATCAAGCCAACCCGACAAGTTTGAAACCCTTGGATTATCCCCTGTCGCGTATCCCATGAGTCTATGCATAGTTTTTTCTCATTTCATTCATAAATCATACATTTATATATAACTTTACTCAATGGGAATTAGCATTCCCGAGAATTTATACGTGCCCGGTCACCCTTACGACGTGGGATCAACAGAGTGTCAAATCTCAACTTGGAACACGTGGTGGCAAGCCACGGGACTTTATCCAGGGAAACTTGTATCTCAGATAATCATTTCACATTCATTTATTACCATCTCATAATCATTCATTTTAGCTGTAAAATCACTTTATACCTCATATGTTTGCATCTTTATACATAGTTTATCATAACCCGGAGCAAGTGGGGCGAAACCACAACCCTTGCGTCTTCCCAGGAGGTACATTTTCATATGCCTAGAAGGAACAAAGGAGGGGACCCTAACCTCCCACCATCTCGCTAGGGGCGATTTTACAATACCAGGAGAAACAAAGAAGGGGATCCTTACCTTCCACCATCTCCTGGGGTCGTACTTTTCAGAAAGAGTACTCAGATGCAACATTCATTCTTTTCTTTAGCCAGTTTCATAATTTAAAAGATATATACACATATATTTATGCCACCTATCTTCTCATACCTAAATCATCACTTTTCCAACTTTACTTCACCTCCAAGTTACCACCTAATCCTAGCTTCATCTAATTACAAGGCTTACCACTATGATTTATGACTAAAAGAACGAAAATAGATGTTTAGAAGTTTGAAATTAAGTTTAAAATTAAAAAAAACCAGATTTGTTGAAAAAAGGGCCACGTGTACGCGTGGGAATGCATTTGGCCCATTTCGGGTATGGATAGTATTGTCCGCGTACACATGTACGCGAGGCAGAATCAACCCTTCGCAAATGAAGGGTATGCGTACGCATACAATGCAGTTTGGCCAGAAATGGCTAAGTGTGTAGAATTTCAGCTTCGCCCTCCAAATTTCCGACGCGCATAACTTTTTCGTTTTAAAACATTTTTCATCTATTCTTCGAATGACGTAAACTTCACAGACCTAATTTTCATTTGAAACAAGTTTGAAATAATTTGGGGATCCGGAAGCCAAGTTATGGCTCACCGAATTTTGGCCAAAAATTATTTTTGCACAAAAACTCCAAATCTCAATTTTCATCAAAAATCAAACTCAATTCACATTTTATGCTTACAAACTACCTAGCAACATACCATATCGTAGCCACACAGCCTCCACATCCATAGTATAATCTATCGTACCTTAATTTTCCATAATTTTCATACATAGACTTCACAATTATACCAACAAATCATCAACAATCCACCATCTATTCACATTCATCATTGTCAACATATCAAGCATCATCAATCCATCATTCATCACCCTGCTCATTACTTAACATCCTACTATCATTATAAACAAAAATCATCCAACCAATATTCAATTCATATATTGATCAACATCAAAAGTACTAAGCATTAAACATTGTCATGCATTCTAACCTATCCTATGGTCATCTAGCCTAAGATTTCACAAAACTTTACATATTACATACGAGAAACCAAAACCATACATTGGCCGACTTCCATGTATAACCCAAGAAAACTCCACAATACAAGCTCACAAGTTCCACTTCCAAAAATCCAGCCACCAAAGTTGTTCCAAAAGCTCCAATTCACTAATTCAAACTTCAATCTAATATAATTTTAATCTAATTTACACAATTCACTAAATTATCACTAGGTACACAAAATTGGATAACCCACAAGGGTTTAGAGTTTTCTTACCTTAGCCATTGATGATTGGAGTATAATCCAACAATTATCCAATGTTAGATGGCACCTAAACCACCAAAATTATCAAAATCACTCAAAACCGAACAAATTTTGTGTAGAAAAGGGGCACAGAGAACTGGGAATGAATTGGAGAAAAACTTACCACTTTGTTCAAATAGAGTTGAAGAGGTCTCCGAGACGAATGCGTGGCCGCAAACGGCTCGTCAATCGGAGCTCCAGATTGAAAGTTACAGAGGATTGAATCTATGCCAAGGGTTTGGAATCTTTTCCCCCTTTCCTTGCATGCTCCACGGGTTCTTCTTCTTCTTTGAAGAAGAAGAATGAGCTGATGCTCATTAACTTAAAGGAGTTGGTTGGGGCCACGGGCCTGGTTTGGGTCCGGTTTGGCCCGTTCGGCCCAATCTTGGGCTAAATTCTTTGAAATTAGTGTCAAAATTCTTGTTTTAATTAGCCCTATCCAATTAAACTATAGAATTCACATTTCTAATTTCTTTTATTAAAAATTAATTTATTGATTAATTATTTGCTAATTTTTCGAAATTTACATCCTACCCACCTAATTAAGAATTTTGTCCTCAAAATTCAGATTTAGTTATCTGACAAGAGGTGTAGGTAGCCCTTCCACATATTCTATTCAAATTATCAGGTGTGTTCTTCAATTCTAGCTCCATCCCCAGCATCCTCTGCTAACATAACTCAACCTCTATGTAGTTGCTTGGCAATGGTATCACATTATAAATTCCCACCGAGGTTACTTGAAGCGTTAGATTTTCTCTTAGTTGCACGGGTTTAGGTTATAATACGTGATTGGCACTAGAAGTGTTCTCTTGAAACTAAGACGTAAAATACGTCGTACTGGTTCGAAAGTGGCGGGGATAGAGTTATCCGATACGCCACTAGCCCAATTCTCTTCAAAATCTGAAATATTCCGTCCTTGCCATGAATTCAGGTCCTAAAATACTTCAGCCTCAACCCCTTAATCTTGATTTACTCATCGATTCCAACTTGTTGAAGTAACCTCCACGAATACAGGACTTCCTTCTTCAAACTTGAAAAGTTCTCTCTTCAGGTCTGCATAAATCTTCTGTCGGCTCTTCGTAGTGAGAATATTTAACCCGAATTTGCGTAGCTTTTCTCCGTTGTCTTGATTATCAAATTCAGGAACTGAAAATTTTTTATGCTTCAGTTTTAAATCAGCGTAGAGGCTGTTAGCGCATCGCAAAGCCTTACCTTCTTTCTGATGTATAGTCTTGTTTAATATCTCGGATAAACAGTTTGTTCCGATGGGTGGGATGGATTTAGGTTAACTGACCCACGATCACCTAACAGCATTACTTCCTATCCTAGTCCTCAATAACCCCTTTCATAATCAGTAGTAATCCCTTTGTACTTACATTATAAACCCTTCTATGGTTACTACATCTCGGATGACTCTTGGTACTCGATCCTTATCTTTGAACGTGTCAAATATTCAGTCACACGCGTTGCCACATTATCTATCGTTTCGAGCCTCTCAATCCTATCTTATCAAAGTTGGGATACATTTTAGCAAGTCCTCGGCTGAATCGAAATCCGTTCTTGATGACTTCAGATAATGGTTTATGTTCCCACTTTCTACATTAAGCATACTAATTTCTTCTTGTACTTCCGAATCCGCCTCTTCATTCCTCCCAATCTCATTCCTTATTTCCCTCGATCTCTTCTTGATTTTCCTTTTGTTTACCATACTTCGACATCCTTGGTAGCTCTCTATCATCTTCTTACGCTTCCTGTATTTCGTTTTTGCCACGCCTTAAGACTGCAATAGATTTAGTTTGACTCCTTCAACTACACCTTCAATATCCAACTTAGAGTTCCAGCTTACCTATCATTCCTTCCTCCATCATTTATATCCAAGAATTCCTCAGAAACTTCTTGCTCAGAGCATCCGTTACCACTTCACGATGTTGTATTCGTGCACATCCTAAACCCCTCTGGTAATGCATCGCAAAAATTCCAAGTAGTTAATTAAGTTCAGGTATCCTGACTACTGGAATTGACGTTAATCCTTCTCTCAGAGTTCGAAAGCTCTCTTCGTATTTGGGTATCCATGTAACCAGTGTATTCTAGAGCGTTAACCTAATCATAGGCTTTATGGTCGGCAAGAATTTAAAGCTCTAAAACTCTTCTTGATGGCGCACGCTTACATGCTTCACCTTCCGCCTCCAAAAATCTTGATCTTAAGGAATCAACATCTCAACAGTTGCAGCTAGGATTCATACATGATACTAATATAGGCTCGAGTTAATTTTCAAAAAGACATCAAGCTCGAAAGATGAATGAACAATACGAACGGTGTTCGTGAGATATCAGAAAGAAAATCTTATATACGGTCAAACAGAGTTGCACCGAAATAATGGAATGCACAAGAAGAGAAAACTAGGTGCATCTCAAAAAGAGTTCATTCCAAGGACCTTCTGTAGGAAAACAGAGCATATAGAGTCAAAGAAATCTTAGCTGATTTTAAAGAACACGATTTGCGAATAAGAGCAACTCTAGTCACAGTAGCACACAAGATTCAAGGATTACGCATTTATACCAAGTCAAGTTCAGACTCATCCTGGAAGAAATAAAATTCATGCGCATAAGGAGTAAAATTAGAAAGGTAATCAAGTCATTTAGGAAGAGCTCTGGATAGAGTTTCAATGTAGGTTTCAAAAGAAGGATTAGATCGAGTCATGAACGTTCGTTGGCACACTTTCTCTGCATAAGGTTTCCTGGTGTTCTCTTCCTTCTTCTTCGGCATAACCGTCGCTTCCCACAGAGAAATAGTTGGTCAGACAATTCCCTCTTCTAGTACTCCCTTCAAGAGTTGTCTCAGAAACTCTCACGTATAGGGATTTGGTCTTATCTTCACTCGCTTCTTAAATAATCAACAACTAAAGGTCAAATTCGCTGTATTCCTCTTCCTCACAGTTTACCGTCGCTGCATTTCAAATGATAACTTTGCATAGCTCTCAACAGTTCTGATTCCTTAGATATAATCCAACCTGCTTTCGCTGCGTCACTCTGATTTCTTATCCTTCAAGAATTTAGCCACTCCTCTAAGTTAACTAAATATCACTTCGTCTCAATAACTAATAGTCTTCGACTAGGACTTCATGATTATCAAAACATGTCATGCGTCACGAATGAATATCACATATTAATAGTATGTAAGATAGTTAAAGATTTAACTACTATTTGCAATTACCTCGGGTCTGAGAATCAGATTCAGCTACATCCCGACCTTTTCTGTGTGGAAAATCCCGAGCTATATGCCCTGGTTTCCAACACTTGTAACATACACCTAGCCCGGCCCTGCATGGACTGTTTGGATGGTACTTCTTACATCTTGGGCACCTTAAGTCTTCCGGTTGAGTACTATTTTCCCTTCTAAATTCGGATCCAGACGGTTGTCGTTCGTTTGGTCATTGCTCCAGCGTTAAGGACGTGAAGTGACAAAACGACCCTTCTTGAAACTTTGGCTCCTAATGTCATTTTCGTCTTCTTTCCCTTTTTCTTTATGAAAGGTTCCCGACGATCACTCCCTACCACCTCGGTCCTTCTTAAGCTTTCTCCCGCTGCTGGTCCCATATTAACTAATTCAGAATGACTCACTATTTTCACTGGTACCGCAGCCTTCGAAACAGCATTTCTGCTTTCATTTTCATTGCCACCATCGTTGCCAATTCTAGCTTGTGTTTTCATCCTATCCATTACTCGACTGGTTGCAGCAGCAACAGCACCCATGGCAGTAGCAGCACTCATCATCACGGTCACAAAATTGGTTAAACTGTCTACCAGTATAGTTATCTCATTACCTCTCCGTCCTTGACCTCGATTTTGCCCACGACCGCGTCCACGAGACGTCATTTGGTTCCTATTCATACAAAACAAGTGATATCAAGGTGATCGGTCTCAAAATTGCAAGTCTAGTGATTCAAAGTCCCAAATGCATGCTCATGAACATTCATACCACATATATCAGTTAGATATCCTAATTAGCATGTATAGACACTCAGAGTATGCCCAGAAGCATAGTCAGTCCGTCCCTCAGGCTCTACAGGAACGAACTGCTCTGATACCATAATGTAACACCCTACCACATAGAGCTTTACACCTAGGATGTAAAACAGAGGTGGCGATGAGCTACGACTTCTAAAAATAATATACGATGAGCCTTAAAGAAAAGGTAAAGCCAAAATCGCAAAATATAAAAGCACAACGCTCAGGAAATGTGATTACTTGCATGAGAAAAAAACTAAAGTTCATGAGTATAATTAAACGGAAAGTAGGAATAGAGGGTCAAAGGTACAAAATAACAAGCTTCTAACTCAGCTTGTGAAGCTAAGGCTGGCCGGAGAATATTAACATTATAAAAACATAACCCGATATCCAAAATACATATATAAAATCCTAGTTCTCCATAATCCTCTAAGAGGAGCAAAATAAACAAGTATATTAGAGGAGAATCTATATATACATATATCAAAAGATCAAAAGAAACCCCAAAAGAAACTACTTCGCTGCAGAAGCTCCAGAAGCCTAACAAGGTGCCTCTTGACCTGCATCTGAAAAACAACAACACAGTATGGAATGAGAACTGGAGGTTCTCAGCATGGTAAAGGTGCCACGCATATAAGATATAAGGTCCTAGGAATGCCATGGGCAATCCTAGAATGCCGATACTCAGATTATAAACCTTAAAGAACTAAAACAGAAGCCATAAAGTAGGGTGGTTATCTAGGGAATTCTAAACCTAGCTTAAACTTAATCTCAACTCTAAACATTTCCACCTTCTCTTTGTTCATCCATCTCCAATGACATTTCACAGACAGACAAGCAGATAAAGACAAGCACAAGTAGAGTGCAAGTACTGCAGATAACAATTATACAATTAACGTAGCAAGTACATTTAGGCATATCCAGTTAATGCACAAACAAGTAATTCAAGCAATATGTGTATGATACATGCCTGTCCTATAGCTTATGAGGCTCATCTGTCAGTTATCAAGCCAACTCGACAAGTCCGAAACCCTTAGACTGTCCCCTGTCGCGCATCCCCATGAGTCTATGCATAGCTTTTTCTCATTTCATTCATAAATAATACATTCATATATAACTTTACTCAATGGGGGTTACCATTCCCGGGAATTTATACGTGTCCGGTCACCCTTACGACGTGGGGTCAACAGAGTGTCGAATCTCAACCTGGAACACGTGGTGGCAAGCCACGGTACTTTACCTAGGGAAACTCGTATCTCAGATAATCATTTCACATTCATTTATTACCATCTCATAATCATTCATTTTAGCTGTAAAATCAATTTATACCTCATATGTTTGCATTTTTATACATATTTAATCATAACCCGGAGCAAGTGGGGTGAAACCACAACCCTTGCGTCTTCCCAGGAGGCATGTTCTCATATGCCCAGGAGGAACAAAGGAGGGGACCCTAACCTCCCACCATCTTGCTGGGGGCGACTTTACAATACCAGGAGGAACAAAGAAGGGGATCCTCACCTTCCACCATCTCCTGGGGTCGCACTTTCAAGAAAGAGTACCCAGATGCAACATTCATTCTTTTCTTTAGACAGTTTCATAATTTAAAAGATATATATACATATATTTATGCCACCTATATTCTCATACCTAAATCATCACTTTTCCAAATTTACTTCACCTCCAAGTTACCACCTAATCCTAGCTTCATCTAATTACAAGGCTTACCACTATGATTTATGACTAAAGGAACGAAAATAGAGGTTTAGAAGTTTGCAATTAGGTTTAAAATTAAAAAAAGAAAAAACAGATTTGTTGAAATAGGGGCCACGCGTACGCGTGGGAGTGCACTGTTGAAATGTCACGCATATGCGTGGGAGTGCATTTGGCCCATTTCGCGTACACATAGTCTTGTCCGCGTATGTATGTACGCGAGGCAGAATCAACTCTTCGCGAATGAAGGGTATGCATACGCATACAATGCAGTTTGGCCAGAAATGGCTAAGTCTGCAGAATTTCAACTTCGCCCTTCGAATTTTCGACGTGCATAATTTTTTTGTTTTAAAATATTTATCATCCGTTCTTTGAACGGCGTAAACTTCACAGACCCAATTTTCATTTGAAATAAGTTTGAAATAATTTGGGAGTCTAGAAGCCAAGTTATGGCTTACCGAAGTTCGGCCAAAAATTATTTTTATACAAAAACTGCAAACTTTAATTTTCATCAAAAATCAAACTCAATTCACATTTTATGCTTACAAACTACCTACCAACATACCATATCATAGCCACACAGCCTCCGGATCCTATTATAATCTACCGTACCTCAATTTTCCATAATTTTCATATATAGACTTCACAATTATACCAACAAATCATCAACAATCCATCATCTATTCACATTCATCATTGTCAATATATCAAGCATCATCAATCCATCATTCATCACCCTGCTCATCACCTAACATCCTACTATCATCATAAACAACAATCATCCAACCAATATTCAATTTATATATTAATCAACATCAAAAGTACTAAGCATTAAACAATTTCATGCATTCCAACCTATCCTATGGTCATCTAGCCTAAGTTTACATAAAATCTTACATATTACATACGAGAAACCTAAACCATACTTTGGCTGAGTTTCACGTATAACCCGAGACAACCCCACAATACAAGCTTACAAGTTTCACTTCCAAAAATCCAGCTACCAATGTTGTTCCAAAAGCTCCAATTCACCAATTCAAACTTCAATCTAACATAATTTCAATCTAATTTATACAATTCACTAAATTAGCACTAGGTACCTTAGCCATTGATGATTGGAGTATAATCTAATAATTATCCAATATTAGATGGCACCTAAACCACCAAAATCATTAAAATCACTCAAAACTTAATAAATTTCGTGTAGAAAAGGGGCACACAGAACTGTGAATGAATTGGAGAGAAACTTACCACTTTGTTCAAATAGAATTAGAGAGGACTTCGAGACGAATGTGTGGCCGCAAACAGCTCATCAATAGGAGCTCTGGATTGAAAGTTACGGAGGATTGAATCTATGCCAATGGTTTGGAACCTTTTCCCCCTTTCCTTGAATGCTCCACAGGTTCTTCTTTGAAGAAAAAGAAGAATGAGCTGATGTTCATTAACTTAAAGGAGTTGGTTGGGCCCACGGGCCCGGTTTGGGTCCGGTTCGGCCCGTTCAGCCTAATCTTGGGCCAAATTCTTTGAAATCAGTGTCAAAATTCTTGTTTTAATTAGCCCTATCCAATTAAACTATAGAATTCTGATGTTCATTAGGAGTTGGTTGGGCCCACGGGCCCGGTTTGGGTCCGGTTCGGCCCGTTCAGCCTAATCTTGGGCCAAATTCTTTGAAATTTGAAATAAAATTCTTGTTTTAATTAGCCCTATCCAATTAAACTATAAAATTCGCATTTCTAATTTCTTTTATTAAAAATTAATTTATTGATTAATTATTCGCTAATTTTGCGAGGTTTACATGTACCGACTCAACGGCGTTGCTCACATTGCTGGTGGCATCAATGAAGATGTAAGTTTGTTTTTTTTTAGTTGTTAAATTTTATAACATAATATGTAGTATTTAGGGTGCAGGAATTAGAATACAAAATTTAAGATTTGTAGCTTAGTATTTAAAATTTAAGATTTAAAATTTAAAATTAAGGATATGGTGTTTAAGATTTATTTTAAATGTAGAATGTTTGTGCTTTAGTAATTGAGATTTAGGATTCAAATTTTAAATATAGTGTTTAAGGTTTGTAGGTTTAATTTTTAAATATAGTATTTTAAAATTAGAAGTTTTGTAGTTTAGTATTTGAAATTTAAGACTTAAATCAACCACGTGCAACTTTTACCGAACTCCTTGTATCTCCCATGATATTTGAGATGATCTGATTCTATCGCCCTATACATAACTCCATGACGGATGCTATAATCTTTACACTCAATACGGCTTTCTCCTTAGTTTGGAAACATTAGCCAATCTGAAATTCTAGAACAGAATTTTCCTCATGCAATTCTTATCCCCCAAAGATAGGATTCATGTCCGGTTGCTGGCCGACGGTTTCCAAGTTCAACGTTGAGAAATGTGGAGGATGTTACAGTGTCCCGGAACTTAATGGCCCCTGATGTATAGGTGGGTTCCTTAGAGTATCCTCATCATTGTCACCCACGATGTGAGTAGGCTCTTTGTCCAAATCATCCTTTTGCATCGCATTTTCAACCCGATCCGGTTTACCCTCACCTGAAATACCCAGAACCATACGGAGTGACCTAGCTATCCCAACTGCAACAGATGGAGGATCAGCCAACAGACAAGTAGGTGCAACGACAAATATCAAGGTAGAAGCACCCCACCGTAGTCGATTGAGGATTCGGCGCTGATGCCCCAGAATAGTCAACGCTATCTTCCAACTTGGTATACAGCTCGCGTATTCTCACTTCCAAAAAACTTCGCCGACAATGAAACAAAACTTGCATATTTTCATCCGACCCTATCACAAATGTTTCATACTTCACACCAATTGACACAACCGCGGTAAAAATCTTGTAAAACAACTTCTTCACTCACTTTGTTCCACACAACCCCACCTTTTACAATATACTCGTTTTTAGCTCTGACATCGTATTTTATAAATGGATAAAAACACTCACCAGTTCTCTATTAGTAAACTTGATGCCGTACCTTTTGTTTTTTTTTTTTTTAATTTTTTTAGAGCAATGGACTAGAACTAAAATATTCATCTCACTATCCATTTGTAATGAGGAATTTTATTAAAAATTAATTTTTTATTAATTATTTGCTAATTTTCTGAGGTTTACAGACTATAATCTGTTGCTGGCCTCATCCCGTCCTCAGCTGACACCTTCTTCAGCTCCACTACCTCAGCCTCAGCCTTATGTGCACCAGTATGCCCCTGTTCTTTACTGTGGAGGCTACTATATCCACCTCTACCACCACCTCCACAACAACCACAGGATCCTTCTGTGCAGCCCACGCCTCATGCAGACCATCGACCCAGCCGACCTTAGCGCCAAACACAGCCTCTACCATGTGGTACTGGGCATCGGCTCCACTACCAGGATCCTCACCACAGATGATGTCTTATTATTTATTATCTAGAGTATTTTGTTATTAACTTTATGTACTAGACTGTTAATGATGTATTGTATAACTGATGCTTGTATGTTTTGTTGATGTATAGTCCTTTTATTTGATTTTTTTGTGTTTGGTATTATGAAAAAAATTGTTATAACTTTTAATGGTGCGATGCAAAAGATGTATAATTTATTCATACAACCTTGCTCATGATTTCCAAATCCATTCATGATATTATATATATTACATAAACAAAACACACTGATAAGCATTTAATACAACTAGAATAACACAAAACAACTAGGTAACATCGAGCTCAGTAAACAAATATCACCCCTAAGCATCATCCGTGGGTTGGTTGGGATAATCCCTCCTAGTATGACCGACTTGCTTGCATAGACCACACCTCTTCTCCTGGTGCTCGACCTCATCCATGTCATTCTGGAACCTAGTAGACACAGGTCTCCCAGTAGCCTTCATATGCATGAGTGGGTTAGCACAAAGCAGAGTCCCATACCACTCCAACCATAGGGCCTCGACGGGAATAGGTGGAAAATCCATCTCGTATACCTTGGACACAGCCTCCTGCCTGTAAACCGGATGAACATACAGAGCCCACTCAATGCTTGCGGCGGCAAGTGCATGTTGGCATGAGTAGTGGAGAGACTAAAAGAGGCCAGAGTCACATGTACCTGCCGCTAGCCAAACACGGAAGGAACCTTGCAACCAACCCTCAAACGGCTTTAACTCCTCCACAACAAACACAGAAGCCTGTCTATCATAATGAGTAACACGCATCTTCGGGATGCCTTATCTGTTCTTCTCAATAGCTGCCATCAGCCTTTAGGAGAAGCAATTTCTAGCCGCTAGTTGTGACTATGCCTCCCTACGCTTCCTGACGAACAACTACTGCAACCTCTCGTACGTGATGCACACGATGGAAAAAATCGGTAAATAGTGTGTACCCTTGAGAACTGAATTGATGCACTCCGACATATTTGTTGTCATAGGACCAAACCGGCAAGCGCAGTCGTAGTGTTGTAGCCATATCACTTTGTTGAAACAACTAGCCTAGTCTGCCCTCTCTCGCGACAAACCTCTCAACGCATCCATGTACCACTCGTACCCAGCCTTGCTTGGACTATAAGCTGTATTTATAATGTATCACTTGCCCTCGGCCAACTTAAAATAAGACATGAAATTTGATGCTATGTATCTAATACAATAAGTATGGAACACCCTAGGAGGTTGCCAACCACTATCATCGGCCCTTAGTGCAGCTTTGATCGCCTGTGATCTATCAGAAATAATCATCAGGCCTTCTAGTGGGGTGACATGTCGTCTTATATTTGTCAGGAAGAACGACCATGATTTTATACTCTCAGACTCCACAATTACAAAAGCAATATGAAGGATATTACTGTTGCCGTCTTGTGCCACTGCAATAAGCAACACACCACCGTATCTGCCATATAAATGCGTGCCATCGACAGAAACAAACAGCTTGCAATGCTTGAAAGCCTCAACATATGATGGGAAAGCCCAAAAGACTTTTTCGAACTTACTACAATCGCGGGCAGAAGGTGCCTATCATAGTAAGGTATGGCCCTGATCTTACAAATAGTTCTGAGACAACAACTCTGCAGTGCCTGCAGCAGCTTCGACACCTTATTGTATGACTCCTCCCAGTTCCCATATATTTGTACAATTGCATTTTGCTTCACCATCCAGACCTTTCTATAGGAGGGTTTGAAGTGATGGCTCTACCGGACTACACCTTGTAGGACACGGATACTAACAGATGGGTTGGACTGTATCAACGGCAGGATGACCTTGCAAATGAGGCTACTGTCCAATTATTAATGGTCTTGGGACATGGTGGGTGCTAAACAAGTATGCGCTCCACCAACCCTCCAGACCTCCCTAACGAAATAAAACATTCATGGTTGGAAACTACTCAATATATAGCAATCATAAATGAGTAAGTACGCTACAATTAAACTTGAACTCACCAGTATCCAAGGCTCTATCGAAGGGCAACACGGAGACTCCAGGGACATCCATATGCAGCTTGACGGCAATGCACATGGTACTTTAACCGGTCCGATTCGACCACTCGGTACTCAGCACTTCTGTGAATACTGTAGTTCTTTGCACCTTGCATTACTGCATCTTTGCATTTGAATCTATGGCCGACCCGAAACTCTACCCGACCGTCTAGATTGTAATCTTCTTCTCCAGTCTTAAGAAATGGAGATTTCTCATGCATGGCATCCAGATCCAATGTATGCTAGTGACTTGATACATTTGATAGCGTCGAAATTAGGTGGGGGGAGGCAAAACATAGCACACCACTACCTCAATCAGCATCTCCGGTACAAACTCCTCCTCAACATCATCATCTTTAGAGGAATCACTATCGTTGCTCTCCGTAATGTACTCTTCGTCGGAGTCTTCCTCACCCTCTTCCAGTGGACTGGCAACATGAATTGGTGGTGGTGCGAGAGGTGGGTCATCCTGCATAAAGGTCGAGTATATAGAACCACGACCACCAACATCACCAACCTCGGCAGAAAGCTCCATCACTTACTCCGCCATGATTCTCCCATGGATGTCAAACATTAGTCGCACATGCTCGTCACCTTGGAGCATAAACAGTCGAAACCGAAAAACTCCATTACCCAACGATGCTAGCAACCTATACCCCACTATTCCGATCTCTCTTCTCCCTATACCACCAAAGTTGCTCAATATCAAACTCTTTAACTTGGACAACAAACTTATGCATCGAGTGCGCAATAGTAACGGATTCTCACACTCAAATATCACTCCATTGTCGCTGTTTCTCATACGACAATTAGGTTACACTATTTTTTGGAAGAAAAATAGAAGAGAAGAAGATATGAAATGTATGTGGAAAATACCAAGGGTTACACATCATTTTATAGTAGTTGAAAATTTGTTTTAATGTATCTCGTTTACACTGTAAGCACTTTAACTTAACACATATCTCGTTTACAATGTAAACGAGATAAGATTGCACGTATATTGTTTACACTGTAAACGAGATATACATGTGTCATGCACACTAGTCTTATAAACAAGATAAGATTGAAGGATGTATTTTCGTAATTTTTTTATAATTATTTAGTTCAGTAAATAAAACATTTTTTTAGTCACACCCCAAAAATATTAGTTTACATAAATTCTTGTAAAAAGTAAAACTATATATTATATAAACTAGTTTATACTTACAGGCTTACACCCCAAAAAAATTAAAAAAGTTGATATCTACAATGTTAAAATTTGCCTTTTTTTTTTCTTTTATCTTTTAAATGTCCATTTAATTTGACCTCCTGAGTCTTGTTTAAGCCGTTTTTGACATTCCTCAAAAACATTGTGCCTACTTTCTAGTAGGAGTGTTCAAAACCGATCCGTATCGAACAAAACTGACCAACCGAACCGAAAAATCAAGAACCGAACAAATTGAAAATCAAAAAAATTATTTTTTACTGTTTTTTCTATGGTTCGGTTCGGTTTCCGATTTTATCCCTAAAAACCCTAACTGAACCAAACCAAACTGGTCAACTAAAAACCCTAAAACCATTAGATAACCCAACCCTATTAGGCCATTACCCCTCCCCCATTCAGATAACATAGTACAGCCAAAGCCTCAAAGAAATCCTATTACCCTAACTCCTCCCAGCCCCTCCCAACAGTGCCTCCTAGCCCCTCCAAGTCAAGTTTTAATTTTAATAATTTCTGTTGTATGTATTTTGTATTTGTTGTTGATTGTTGTTGATTGTTCATTTATTTGTTGTTTTTTTTTTTTGAAATTGTTAATAATTTTATTTTGTTTGAATTTCTACTTCTGTTTGAATAATTTTGTTTTATGTTCAGTGTATTTTTGAAATTGATGATTGCTATTGATTGTTGTATTTGTTTATGCAGTTTGTTATATTTGGGGGTTTTAGCTTCTGAATGTGTATTATTTTTTATTATTAGAGTTCTAAGTTCTGATTGTTAGAGAAGGTATGTTTTTTATTGTTAGGATTCTAGATTCTGATTGTTAGAAAAGGTATATTTAACGACATTTTATATATAATTAAATGCTGGATTTGAGATTTGTGTGCTGATGTAGTTGCCATAAGGAATTCATTTGGTGCCACAAATTACCTTGTTGTGCCTGGGTATATCTATATATATACATGGTCTTTTAATAAATAAGAAATTCATTTTCTTATATGCATTTGTGTTTTGCTAAATTGTTAACACATTAGTCACTTTAAATAGTGGAACATGTAATTCTTTTATCTATAACTGTGAAACATTAAGATATCACTTTTTGCTATCATAATAATTTAAACCAATGTACAGGAGGAGTAGGACAATTGGAAGATTAATGATAAAATACTAGTACTTTTATAGGAAGATCACTTTATCAGAATATTATTCAACTATCATTCATTGTTTTACTTGGTTCTTTGTTTTTGAAATTCTACAAAAACTTGTGAAGGGTTAGCTTTGAGTATATGACATTGAGGTATTTAATATTTTTTCCAATCTTATCATTTGCTACTAAATATATACGAAAGGGGGTTGGAGATTGTAGTTCATGTGTAGGTGTTGTTCTTGTATGGATACCTGGAGGGAAAGCTCGGTCTCTGGGAATCGACGCCGAGTTGTTATCTTTGGTGCCGACCTTTGAGCTTTGTGGTAATCCGAGCTTTACTCCAAGAGGATGTCCAATCGCGTAGAGCTTTGAGCAAGAAACAGGGGGGAATGTACCTGCAAAGGCACTCCGAAGCTTAAGTCAGTATTGAGAATTCAATGTATCCTTTTGAAGATAAAATATCGTACCTTTATAGGTGAGATAAAATAGGTCGATTACGTTTCTATTGATCATCTGAATTGAAGAGCAATTAATAGGTTTTAATAAGTGATAATGTCTGGTCGGACGTTTTTATTCCAGGATGTAGTCCGTTGAGTCTGATTGTAACGTATAACGCCGAGTTATAACGTAAAGTGCCGAGTTATAGTGCATAATGCCGAGTTATTGTATATAATGCCGAATTATGACATCGGATTTGTAACGGCTGTATCATAGCCCCCAAGCTTAGCCTGACTATATTTTGATAAAGCAGGTTGAGCTTTTTTAGTTATAACTCGGCGATTTGAGTTATAGGTATGGAGCCCCAGATCAACTTACTTTATTAAAATAATGAATAATTTGAATTTCAGACGTGATTTGAAATTAACGTGTATTGGAAAGTGTAGTAGTCTTGTCATTGATTGTGCCTTTGATTTTTCCAATGTAATTTTGAACCGTTGATTTAATAGATGCAACAGTTAGGTTTTTTTGTGGAACTGAATAGTTAATTTGAATAGTTGCTGAGATGTTTTGATAAAAGTGAATTGGTTGGACGAGAATATTGTGTTAGTTCACCGTTGTTTGGTGATTTGATTGAGTTTGATTGCGCATGTGTAAACGATGCAACTTTGAATTGAAGAGTTGTCGCGAATGGATCAGTGTTTGTACTTGTATGATATGTGATTGAGTTTGTTGACTATTGATAGTCATAGTTTGGAATTGAAGATTGAGTTTGATTGCGCATGTGTAAACGATGCGACTATGAATGGAAGAATTATCGCGAATGGATAATTGATTAAAGATTGTGTTTAATTGTGCATGTGTAAATGATGCGACTTTGAATTGAAGAATTATCGCGAATGGATAATTGATTGAAGATCGTTGATATAGATCTGATGATAGTTGATATAGATTTGACAATGACTGATAATGATTGATATAACTCGGATAATGATTGATATAAATCTGAAAACTGAGATAATAGATATAGATTTGAAAATAGAAAAACAGATATAGGTCAGCGAATAGAGATAACAGATATAGGTCGGAAAATAAAGATGACAGATATAGATCGGCAAATAGAGATAACATGATCGACAAATAGAGATAACAGATATAAATCTGCAAATAGAGATTACAGATATAGATCGGCAAATAGATATAACAGATGTAGATCGAAAAATCAGATATAGATCGGCAAATAGAGATATCAGATATAATTTGGCAAATAGAGATAACTAATAAAGATCGAAAAATAGAGATAACTGATAAAGATCGGCAAATAGATAACTGATATAAATCAGAAAGTAGAGATGACAGATATAAATCAGAAAATTAGATAACATATATAGATCGGCAAATAGGGATAACAAATATAAATCGAAAAATAGAGATGACATATAGATCAGAAAAATAGAGATAACAGATATAGATCGACAAATAGATATATCAGATATAAATTGAAAAATAGAGATGACAGATATAGATCAGAAAAATAGAGATAACAGATATAAGTTGAAAAATAGATATGACAGATATAAGATCAGAAAAACAGATATAGATCGGCAAATAGATATAACAAATATAGATTGGCAAATAGGGATAACAGATATAAATCGGAATATAGAGATGATTGATATAAACCGGAAAATAGAGATGACTGATATAAATCGGATAATAGAGATGACTATTATAGATCGGCGAATAGAGAATTTTTATATAAATCGGCAGTTAGAGATGATTGATATAAATCAGACAATAGATATAACAGATATAAATTGGCAAATAGGGATAACAGATATAAATCAAAATATAGAGATGATTGATATAAATCAGAAAATAGAGATGACTGATATAAATAGGATAATAGAGATGACTGTTATAGATCGGCGAATAGAGATTTTTTATATAAATCGGCAGTTAGAGATGATTGATATAAATCGGACAATAGATATAGATCGGCAAATAGAGATGACTGATATAAATTAAAAAATAGAGATGACAGATATTGATCAGAAAAATATATATAGATCGGTAAATAATTATACGAGAGATGATTTGAAAAATACAAAGATGACAGATAATGATCGGAAAAACAGATATAGATCGGCAAATAGATATACCATAGATGAATTGAAAAATAAAGATGACAGATATTGATCAGAAAAGCAGATATAGATCGGCAAATAAATATACCAGATGAATTGAAAAAATAGAGATGACAGATATTGATCGAAAAAATAGATATAGATCGACAAATAATTATACTTGAGATTATTTGAAAAATAAAGAGATGACAGATAATGATCGGAAAAATAGATATAGATCGGGAAATAATTATACTAGGGATGATTTGAAAAATAGAGAGATGACAGATAATGATCGGAAAAATAGATATAGATCGGCAAATAATTATACTAGAGATGATTTGAAAAATAGAGAGATGACAGATAATGATCGGAAAAACAGATATAGATCGGCAAATAGATATACCATAGATGAATTGAAAAATAAAGATGACAGATATTGATCGGAAAAGCAGATATAGATCGGCAAATAATTATACTAGAGATGATTTGAAAAATAGAGAGATGACAGATAATGATCAGAAAAACAGATATAGATTGGCAAATAAATATACCAGAGATGATTTGAAAATATAATGATCGAAAAAACAGATATAGATCGGCCTTTTTCGGGCCTTAATGATTTACTATATGAACTTTGTTTACAAAGGTGCAGGTAAGTTTGAAACCATTGGAAGGAAATGGGGACTATAGAAAGAAAGGGTGTTTATTTCGAGGCCCCACTGTGGGCGCCAATTGTTCTTGTATGGATACCTTGAGGGAGAGCTCGGTCTCTGGGAATCGACGTAGAGTTGTTATCTTCGGTGCCGACCTTTGAGCTTTGTGGTAATCCGAGCTTTACTCCAAGAGGATGTCCAATCGCGTAGAGCTTTGAGCAAGAAACAGGGGGGAGTGTACCTGCAAAGGCACTCCGAAGCTTAAGTCAGTATTGAGAATTCAATGTATCCTTTGAAGATAAAATATCATACCTTTATAGGTGAGATAAAATAGGTCGGTTACGTTTCTATTGATCATCTGAATTGAAGAGCAATTAATAGATTTTAATAAGTGATAATGTCTGGTCGGACGTTTTTATTCCAGGATGTAGTCCGTTGAGTCTGATTGTAACGTATAACGCCGAGTTATAACGTAAAGTGCCGAGTTATAGTGCATAATGCCGAGTTATTGTATATAATGCCGAATTATGACATTGGATTTGTAACAGCCGTACCAGGTGTCATGCTGGAACTTGCTCGTAGAATTTTTCAGTGGGCTCCTGGATTGAAGAGAGGTGTTATATTCTTTATTCAATACTGGCGAGGAGGAGGGTCTCAATGGTACTGAAAATTTATTTTTATTGTGTTGACTATTGAACTTTTAAATTTGTTTAATTGTCGTATTTTAATTTCTTGTCGTGGAATTTTATTGGATCAAGACTTTTGTTAGTTATTGCGTATTTGTGTTCTATGATTTTAACGTTATGACTTTGTAAAATGGTACCACACTACCACAGGTTTTTCTTTGAATTAATTGAAAAAACTGAACAAATCGAACCAAACTAAACCGATTTCAATTGATTCGGTTTGATTTGGATAGTTTTGATTAAAAAACCGAACCAAACTGAACCGTAATTTAATTAAACAATTGGATCGGATGACTTTTCTCTTAAAAAATGAACTAAAATGTATCGCATGTATCGC
>NC_029790.2:122288770-122311945 GCF_000816755.2 Arachis ipaensis
TACGTTAAGACTAAGGATTAAGGAATAAGGATGTTGAATGTGTGAAAAAAGGACATATATTTTTAATTTGTTTGGATTCTCTCATTATTTGTTTCCATTCAAATAGAAGAATGAAGCTTTTTCTTTGTATTTTCTAATATTTTCTTTACAAGGTCAAACCTAGGATAAATCCCCAGTAAAAAAAGATGCAATATCCCATTTTCAAAGATGCTGAGGCATATTTGGAATTTTATTTACTTTTATACATTTTAAGTATGGTAATAGCTTCATGAGGATAATATTTTCACATTATTAAATTAAAAGTTCAAAAAGAACACATGAAAATGTGTCACTAAATTAAAATATTCTATAAATTTAAATGAAAATTTCATTAAAAGTTAGTTTTGATAATAATAATAAATTAAGTATAATTGATTCTTAATAAAGATGATAATGTGACAATACCAAACTAACATGTTACTAAAACGTAACATTCTCAAGCTGCGCTATTTACCTAAAATTACCATATCATATAATGTTAACTCTACAAACATCATTGAAATATACTTAGACGTTGAAGGTAAAATTAAAATTAATAAACGTTTAGGATAAAACATATATTTATTATAGACTAAACCACCAAAAGTAACCATAGAATATCATAACTCCTCATATGTCCACAATTGATTAGGTCTGTTTGTCAAAAATAGCCAAGTCTGATGTAGCCTTAATAGAGTGGCATATATGGACAGTTTTCTTTGACGATGACGCGACACATGTTGCTAGGCCTACGTGTATTTAGTACCATTTAGGGTCAATTTGAACCCTAATTCTTCGTTCTTCTTAGTTGGAACCCAATCTTCGCAGGGTGAAATCATATCCGAACACAATCATCCATCGTTTCGAGCTACTCCACAGTAAAGGAGAACGCTGAATTAATTTATTCTCATAGAATTTGAGCAATGTCAAGGAGAGAAGTAACTATAAGTGAAGGAAGCAGATTTTCAAGAGCTTCGCATTCGAAGATGAAGAAGAAAACTCTGGATGGAAGATGTCACTGTGGTGAGTATGTTATCTTGTTGAAATCTTTGACGATTACTAATCCTGGAAGATGGTTTATTCGTTGCCCCCTTTTCGAAGGTATGGAACATTATTTATGATAGTTAGACAAGTATAGGGTTTCTCTTCATCTCTGATATTTTGATTTTTTGGCTTATGTAGAGTCGAGATTGCAATTATTTTGTTTGGGTTGATGAAATTGATGGGGGATGGCAAAGTTTGGCAAGGTGTTTGATTAGAAGACTCAATGAGCATGAATGCGGCATTACTAATCAGGATGTGATAATTGCTCCAATAGACCACAGTGAGAGGAATGTTAACATGCCCATAAAGGTTGAGAAGAAGATTGAAGATGAAATCAAAGCTATGAGAGTATAACTTGTGTCCATGTCTTTAGGATTGTTTCTGCAGTTTACGCTTTTCTTGTTTGTAATGGTCATATACAAGTGATTGGGTAGTTTATGTCCAAAGTTTATGCATAGGTTTAGAAATGATTTTGGTACAGGGTCATTTTCTACCAATGAAAAACATTGTAATTCATGTTTGTATGGAATAAAATATTTGCTATTTATTGCATTTTTATTCTACCACTATTTTTAATAATTGTTATTCTTTTCGAACATTGATTAAGCATTCTGAGTTGAGAAATTAGTTAATCATAATATCAATATCAAAATATAATATGTATTAGAAAATCTGCATAATCATAAGCATTTATAAGCATTCATAAGGTTCAAAAAAGCTACATCAATAACAGTTTAAATAGTGTATGTAGCATACAAAAATGACATGATAATCCAAATTAAAAATAATGAACATAACTGATCCTTATCAGTAAAGTATTCAGGTAAATTACATAAATATAGATTCCAAAAAAATACAACATAACACCTTCATTTTTGTACTATCCACCATTGGGAAAAAATACTTCTCCCTAAATTGATATTAAACTTTCTTACCGCCTTCTTAAACTGCTCTAAAGATTTAAACTCCATACCTACTTCAAATCTAACTTGTCCAACAGATGTAGCAGCATTACTTTATGGAAAAATAACTACATGTGAATTTCTATTGTCGATGTATAATCTATAAAAAAAATAAACATATATTTTTATTGTATCTAAATCTATCGTTTCCATGACAATTGCCAAACTGACTGAAATTTGTGTACAGTGACATTAACAACAGCTCAATTAACTGTGAAGTAGAAAAATTGAAGCATGAAATTATCAATGATATAATAAATAATATGCTGCACAAAATAGGAGTAGTGGATATTCATCATAGATAATAATATAAATAATAAATTTTAATAGCTAGTAAAGTCTTTTATTTATTCCATTCATCAATTAATCATGTTTTCATTAATCTTGGTATAAACGCATACATGTGTATTTGAACCTATCTATCTTTGATTTGAAGATTTGATTAGTCTATAATTTTTGACCTTGTACGATAATTTTTGTACGATAATTTTCACAACTACTTAATTAGAAGAAAAATATAAATTATTGTTCTAATTTCTAACTTACTAGTAACCAAGGAAACACTAAAAAATATTAGTAAATTCCTTGTGAAAAGACTTCTGGTTGTTCTTCATCTGAATCTACACAGCTATGAAGCTGCTCCTTAGACTCATAACAATGTAATCTTGGTTTGGCGTCTAAATATTCTTTAGCCTCATCAACTGACAGAAAAATATTTAGAGCCTTGTTAGAATCTGGGTTCTGAAGAATGAAGGTTTGTCTAATAGGTTCAAGTTTGCTAGTGCTCTTCCTGTTCTGCTTCTTAGGAACATCTCTTACTTCATGTTGAGATAGACCTTAATTGTGTTCAGCATTTTGTTTTGATGATGGTGGTGGTTGGGGCTGGGTGATGGAATCAGAATCCTCTACATGATAGGGGTCTGACAACAACCAAGAGCATGGGTTTGGATTTTTCACACTAAGAATGGGATTGACGTTGCAAGTATAGTCCAAACCCAACCATCGATCATCAATCAAATTATAATCCTAAAGATGTCAGAATTCAAATCAAATTAACCGAAAGTATTTAGACTCCCCGGTCATTCTCCCTAGGAACTAATGCCGATGAGTGCGCACAATTTTGGTTGTGAGAATCAAAGGGGGTTTCAATGGTTGAAAGCAAACAAAATAAAGAGATAAAAGAACGGTTCAAAATTGCAATTAATAAAGTAATAAAGGAATGAAAGAACTATGCATGTAATACGGACAAGTAATACTATAAAGTGATGAAAATGGGTTTAAAACATAAATAAAACCTTGACTTGGGATGAGTTATGGAATCCATTCCTTGCCATAATCACAACTATGATAATTATGATGGATTAATCTCACTAAGTCAACCCTCACATCGAAGAGTAAGTTAAATGAGCATAAGTATTTTTAACCCACAAATCCTAGCTTGCTTGCCAATTAACTTAGCAACAAATTAGCATTAGTGGGAACAAGAACAATTAATAAACCAAGAATTATCACTAAATGTTGGACATTAGGGCTCTAGTAATCCATACACTCATTTCCCCCAAGCCAAGGGATGAAAATTACCCCATAATCAAAATTGGCATTTCATCAAACACATAGAGGGTATAATCATAAAACATGACAAAATTGGAAAATTAATGAAAGCTATGAACCATAAATGCTCAAAATCAATAAAAGCAACTCAAACAAACATAAAATAAGCATCAAACATCAAATTCAACAACTAGAATTCCAAAATTGCAAAACTATATAAATTGGCAAGAGAAATAAAAATATGAGAAAGTGTAGAACAAGTGGTATAATAAAAGAGAGAATTAAAGAAATACTTACAATAGAAAGCAAAATCCAAAAGCAAAACTTGAACTATAAAATTCTACATTGAAAACCTAATTAAAACCCTAATGAACTAGAGAGAAAACCTAAGCTAACTACCCTAAAACTACTCCTAAAAACTATTCTATGAAGTATGGTAATGTATGGTATGGTATATGATTGCTTCTCCCTTCAAATATGCTCGTGGGCACAAGTCCTGATTTTGACCCCTGTGCGTGGGCACAGGCTGAAATACTTTTCTCCTTTGTTTTCCTCATATTTTCTCCCTTTTTGCATGCTTTCTTCCACTTCTACCAACTCATTCTTGCCTCTAGGACCTGAAATCACTCAACAAATATATCACGGCATCGAATGGAATAAAAGTGAGATTAAATTGCTCAATTTAAGCACAAAAATGCATGTTTTCACATTTAGGTTCAATTTAGGGATCAAACACAAAAGTATGCTATTTTAGTGAATAAGTGTGAGTTTATATGATGAAATCCATCCAATTCAAGCTAAAATATATCGTCAAATATAGATTCATCAATTCGCCCACAGTTAAACAATAGCATGTCCTCATGCTAAACCAAACAAGGAGAATGATCAAAGGGAAACAACTTATTGAATGCAACTGTCTATATGCATGCAAGTATGTATATACTATATATACCTATATATACTATAGTATCCTATTGAATTGGTGAAAATAAATAATCAAATTTCCAAGCAAGTATATAGACATATAGGGCTAAGCAAAGAAGTAGTTCAATACAATCAAAATCTAAAAAATTGATTTAACTCATCAAAAAGAAGCAACTTGCAAGAATGCATGATAAGAAGGTATGGAATCATAGAATTGAGTGGTCGAACCCTCACTAGGTGTGTATGCACTCTAATCACTCGGTGTTTAGGGTTTAATCACTCAAGTCTCCTTTAATCATGCTTTCAAGGAATTGCTTTTCATCTAACAATCAACAAGTATTTGATGCATGTATGTAAGTATCATGAGGTCTTTAGAAGGTTGTAATGGGGTTGGGGTAAGGGTAAGATGAATATATGGCTAAGTGGACTAAAAGATTGAATCTTTGATTAGTTTATTTTTAAGTATCCAACTCAACCTATATCAATCAAATCACAAAAATGCATTCTAGCCACCCATTACTTCTTTTCACACACACATTCATGCCTTAGTTCTATTCAAAACACATATGCATTTCTTATTCATTTTTTTTCTTTTCTTTGGGGCAACCTTTGTCCCTTCTTATTATTTTTTCATTTTTTTCTTTTCTATTTCTTTTTTTCTTTTTCTATGACAAATGCATACGGTTAAAGCAAATTAAAACATGAATGTGTACCCATTTTTCAAATTTTTCAATAAGTACCCAAAATAAAATTTTTCTCTACCCATGTTTCCCAAAACTTCCCCCACACTTAAATGAAACACACACCTTAACCTAAGCTAACCAAAGATGTAATTCAAGGTTATTCATGGTTTTCCGCTTAGGGTTGTGATGTGCTAACAATTAGAACAAAGGGGATTTAAAAGCTCAAAAGGGGTTAACAAGGGTAGATGCAAGGGTAAGGCTATATGGGCGAGTGAATTTCATTTAAAGATGGCCTCAATCATGCTAAATGCATTCAAGACATCAAACATCGGAAATAAAGAATCAAGCAAAACCAAGATCACAATCATAGAAGGAGAAAAATCACACTATAAACAAAATTAGTGGTTAGAGTGTGTAACCACTCATTAAAGCTCAAAAACATATATATATTAACTAGAGTAAGGATGTAATAGTAAAAAAAATATACTAACAAATATCTAAAAGTAACAAGATAAAAGAAAACAAAAATAAAGTGCAAAGTGTTTGGAAAAGAAAATTTACGCCCCGAAATGACGAACCCTCCCCCACACTTAAGCGATGCACGGTCCTCCGTGCACGAACATAATCCGGGGAGATTGTCTCTAAGTTTCTCCACCTTCAGCTGGTGGATGCGGGGAGCTTGGGTTGTGTGGAAACCACTGAGTCCAATGCATTCTCGGTATCTTCGTCCACGGTGTCCTCCTCCTCTCCTGGCTCCGTGCCTTGTGTCTCATCCAAAAAAAAGAAGGAATAAAGTATACTTAAGAGTCATAGGGAAGTGGCACAAAAAGATAAAGGAGAGAGTAAATAGGCATCTATTTCAAGTGTGCACGCAGTTAGAATACACACAACGGCCGGTTAAAATAGCATCCACACAATCAAAAAGTAAGAATGAGTTCCTCAATTAAATGGCCTAGGATGCAAGCAATAAATGAACATCAATGAAAGATAAGCAAGCTTAGGCAATTACAACAAGAGTGAATTGAATTTAAGAAATATTGGATATTGAAGGTGTGCAAGTGAAAGAGCAAAATTGATATAAAATAGCACAACAAACAATAACCAATGTAATGATTAAGAGGAAATTACTTATTCATCCTTAGGAATAATCAAATAATCACATGGTTAAGGTGTTTGTTACAAAAAGGTGACAAACTTGATAGAATCAAGTTAGGTCAACTCAAACAAATGCAAAGCATTAACAAAAAACAAGGACCTTGTGATGTGATTATATTAATTTAAAAATCTATGATGAACAAGCAACTCAATTCAATTCACTAAATTCCATGTGCGCTCATAAAATTTTCACCTAATATGTAATAAAATGTAAATGTGCAAATCCAATTAGGTGATAGTAATTGAAGGTAAAGTACAAGTGCATCGATGAAATTCAATCAACAAGCAACCCTATCAAACAATAATCAAACACTTGCAATTTATTAACCTAACAAACAACTTAAAGCAAAACGAATATAATTACTAAAACAAAAATGAGATACAATGAAAACGAAGTAAAACAAGTAGAAAATAAGGTAAAAGAAAGAGAAGAGAAGGATGGAGTGGGCGGGAAGTGCATTAGGGCTTATTTAAATTGGAATAGGAATGTATCCTAAAACAGCACCTGTGCGCACGCACGGGTACGTGTGCGTACGCACAAAAAGGTAAAACAAGGGGTGCGTGCACTCACACAAGGCGTGCGAGTGCTCCGAACAGAAGGCGAAAATAGAAGTGTGCGCACGCACAAGCCTGTGCGGGTGCACAGAACACCTTTTTTTTTTGCAAGGGATGGATCATGTGTGCATGCGCACACAAGTCTGTGCGCACGCACAAGAGCAAAAAGGGCTATGAGGTGCAGGCGCACAGGCTGTGCCAACGCTCCCACCAGAGTGGTTGCAAGTTGGCGTGCGGACGCACAAGCCTGTGCGGCTGCACAGTGGGCGCGATAAAGAACATGCGTGCATACGCACATGGTGGTGCGCACGCACAGACCAAAGAAAACAAGGGAGCGCCCACGCACAGACCGTGCTGGCGCTACGAATAGAGGGCAATACAAAGAGTGTGCGGGCGCACAAAGCACAGGTCGCGAAACTCATAGTTGTGTGCGCACGCACAGCAGCGTGCGTACGCACAGATGCCCTATTTTGCAAAAAAAATTTCTTTCATTTATAAGGTGCTATGCCTCAGCTCAATCAACATTTCAACCCCAAAACATTCAAAACATCACAAAATCATGATCCATTTGCAATTCAAGCTATCTAAACTCAAATTTAAACTAATCCTAAGCTAACTAAGATAAGTAAACATGCAAGAAACTAGGACTATAAGCAAAGAGAAAGAGTAAGAAAGATGTTACCATGGTGGGGTATCTCCCACCTAGCACTTTGGTTTATAGTCCTTAAGTTGGACTTTTTGAGGGGACTCTTGCTAGGGTGGCTTGTGTTTCCACTCCTCCTTGAACCTCCATCCAAGCTTGCACTTCATAGGTCCTCCGGGATCCCATACTCTAGTTTCCCATTCTCCTTCTTGTTGATCTTTATGCTCCAAGCCGGATGGACAAGCTCTCAATTGACCCTTGTAGTACCCCAACACTCTTTGGAAACTACTCAATTGTGCTTCACACCATGCTTGAGTCCCAAAGCTTGAATTGGCTTTCTTGAAGAACCTTGGATTCACTTGGCAACCAACATCCTTTCCTCCACCATGCACCAACCCAAGAAGGACCTTGAGTTGGTAATCCGTTTCCAAGATAGCATATTGATGGAGGCCAATGAAGCTCATAGGTGAAATTGCCACCCACTCAATATATTCTTGGACCGGAATTACTTCCTCACCAACTTCCTCTTCCCCATCACTCAAGTCATAACAAGGAGGTTGTGAGAAGTCTACCTCTATGTCTCTCTCAAACTCAATGGGAAGAGACTCATTAGGATAATTAAGGGGATTGACCAAGGAGGACAAAAAATCATGAATGATGGAATCCTCATCTTGATCAATCTCCCTCAACTCCTCTTTTCTCCCCTCTGGTTAAAATACTTCACTTTCTTTCTCTTGTTGCACTTCAAGTTCTAACCCTTCTTCTTTCCCTTGTGGCTCCATGCTCTCTTCTTTACCACAAGCTTTAGTAGATGCTTCACATTCTTCAAGAGGAGTGCCTTGATTGGATGAGCGAAGTAGAACCAAGCGGTTCACCGCTTCGGCTATGGTTGCCACGAATTGCCCTTATGTCCTTCGGAATCCCTCTTGCTCTTGGAGAAAAGCTTGAAGGTCTTGATGGTCTTGGGCCAAGGGTGGGAAAGCTTCATATCGGGGTGAAGAATAAGGTTCACAAATTGGGAAAAAGTTTGTATGTATGGGAGGTGACTCATGTTGGTAAGTATCATGAGGTGTCATGTGAGAAGGTGTATGGTGGTGGTGATGTGGTGTTTGAAAATGTGGTGATTGAGGATTGTATTGATGGTTTGGGTCATAGGTATATGGTGGTGGAGGTGTATAATCAAGATGAAATCCACCATATCCTTGGTTTGGCAATGCATATTGGGGAATGTATGGTTCATTGTAGTATGGAGGAGGTTACTCCTTCCAAAATAGATACTCCAATCCCATGATGCAATCCAAAATTGAAGTTATCAAGCCCTACAAAATGATAACAACCAAACTCCAAATCAAGAGGGTGATAACTCATAGAGGAAATAGAGAATAAAAACTAAAGACATCAAGTAACAAAAGAAACAAAATCCTAATTACCAACAAAAACAAGCAAACAACCAAAAAGCATCTATTCACAATATTCACATATTAACAACAACCAAAATTATAACACTCATGACGCTAGCTTCCCCTGCAATGGCGCCAAAATTTGACAACGACCAAGAGCATGGGTTTGGACTTTTCACACTAAGAATGGGATTGACGTTGCAAGTATAGTCCAAACCTAACCATCGATCATCAATCAAATTATAATCCTAAAGATGTCACAATTCAAATCAAATTAACCGAGAGTATTTAGACTCCCGGGTCATTCTCCCTAGGAACTAATGCCGATGAGTGCGCACAAGTTTGGTTGTGAGAATCAAAGGGGGTTTCAATGGTTGAAAGCAAACAAAATAAAGAGATAAAAGAACGGTTCAAAATTGTAATTAATAAAGTAATAAAGGAATGAAAGAACTATGCATGTAATATAGATAAGTAATGCTATAAAGTGATGGAAAATGGGTTTAAAACATAAATGAAACTTTGACTTGGGATGAGTTATGGAATTCCTTCCTTGCCATAACCACAACTATGATAATTATGATGGATTAATCTCACTAAGTCAATCCTCACATCGGAGAGTAAGTTAAATGAGCATAAGTGTTTTCAACCCACAAATCCTAGCTTGCTTGCCAATTAACTTAGCAACAAATTAGCGTTAGTGGGAACAAGAACAATTAACAACCCAAGAATTATCACTAAATGTTGGACATTATGGCTCTAGTAATCCATACACTCATTTCTTCCAAGCCAACGGGTGGAAATTACCCCATAATCAAAATTGGCATTTCATCAAACACATAGAGGGCATAATCATAAAACATGGTAAAATTGGGAAATTAATGAAAGCTATGAACCATAAATGCTCAAAATCAATAAAAGCAACTCAAACAAACATAAAATAAGCATCAAACATCAAATTCAACAACTAGAATTCCAAAATTACAAAACTATATAAATTGGCAAGAGAAATGAAAATATAAGAAAGTGTAGAACAAGTGGTATAATAAAAGAGAGAATTAAAAAATACTTACAATGGAAAGCAAAATCCAAAAGCAAAACTTGAACTATAAAATTCTACATTGAAAACCTAATTAAAACCCTAATGAACTAAAGAGAAAACCTAAGCTAACTACCCTAAAACTACTCCTAAAAACTATTCTATGAAGTATGGTAATGTATGGTATGATATAAGGTTGCTTCCCCGTTCAAATATGCTCCAAAGCCTTCAAAAATGGGCCAAAAAGCCCCCAAAATACGAGTCCAGGTGCAATTTTAATGGAGGCACGCTGACGAACTTGAATGATTGATGGTTTAGAATTCACAATAAATTCTCGTTGCAAGTATAGTTTCTAAACCAAGCAATAATCCTTTTGTACAAAAACTTGTTTGTCACTTAAGTAAACCCAATAAAAATAAATAATCGAAGTATTCAAACCTCGGGTCGTCTCTCACGGAATTGCAGGGCAGTATGATTTATTATTGGTTATGGAAAATTGTATATTTTTTGGTTTTTGAAATAGGGAACAAGTAATTTAAATAGCAAGAAGAATAAATTAATAATTAGAAAATCTCTTAGCAAGGTATGAGAACTGAAAATCCTATCCTAGTTATCCTTATCAGGTGTGATGAGAATTGGATTTTGCTCCCACTTAGTTAACCCTTACTAAATAAAGGAACGTCAAGTGGACTAATTAATTTGATTCCTCAGTCCTAGTCAACTCCTATAGAAAGACTAGCTTTGGAGAGATGCAAATCAATCCGCAATCCTAATTTCCAATCAACTACTGAGTTTGATAACTCAAGCGTTACCAATTACTTAACCAAAACCAAAAGGGAAAATAAATCTAAATTAAATTGAAAGCATCATGAATAGAATAGAAAAATCATTAATCTGAAATACCTCAAATTATATTAAATAGAATATTCAAATCTTAACATGAAAAGGTTCATAAGCCAATTTAGGGACATAAATAATTGACAAAAAGCACTAGAGTAATTAAAAGTAGAAGAGAAACATAAAGTAAAAGAAATATTGAACCTGGTATTGAAGTAATAACCATAAAATAAAATGAATCCTAATCCTAAAACCTAAGAGAGAGGAGAGATCCTCTCTCTTTAAAAGCTACATCTAAAACCTAAAATTGAATAATGAATGTTGTATGATGATTGTTCTCGTCATCTCTCCCTTTTGATTCCTCCATTCTCTGGCTTATATTCTATGTTTCTGGCTTGGATCTGGGCCAAAAAGGGGCCCAGAAATCGCTGAGGGCATTTTCTGCAGATTCCTGCAAGTGGCGTCCGTCACGCGTGCGCGTGGGTCACGCGTTCGCGTCATTTGGGAGTTTTCCTTGTCACGCGAATGCGTCAGTCACGCGTCCGCGTCAATTGCGTTCTGCTCAAGGCACGCGTCCGCATCGTCCACGCGTCCGTGTCGTTTGTGTTTTGCGCTAGGCACGCGTCCGCGTCGTCCATGCGTACGCGTCGCTGCCTTTTCTTCAAAACTCCATTTTTGTGCTTTCCTTCCATTTTTGTATGTTTCCTTTCTGTCCTCTAAGCCATTCCTGTCCTATGAAACCTGAAAATACTTAACACACAAATCATGGCATCGAATGGTAATAAAGGATAATTAAAATTAATACTTTTAAAGCATAGGAAACATGTTTTCACACTTATCACATAATAAGGAAGGAAAAGTAAAACCATGCAATTCATATGAATAAGTGGGTGAAGAATTGATAAAAACATTCAATTTGAGCACAAGATGAATCATAAAATAGGGGTTTATCAACCTCCCCACACTTAAACAATAGCATGTCCTCATGCTAAATCCAAGAGAAGGAGTGAAGGTAGAATGGTGGAATCTTATGCAATGCAATCTATTCTAAATGCAAACTACCTAAATGAATCATGCAATTCTAATTACTATCCATCTATATATATAGAGCTTACATGTGGTTAATTTGATTCATATTTTCAAGGAATCATATATGTACAATTAAGGCCAAACCATATTGAAACACATTCACAATTGAGTTGGGTTAAAATATTCCACAATCTTGCAAGACAATTAACAATTAAACATGGATATATGGAAATGAGCTATTGAACCCTCACTGGATTTTATGTTTACTCTCTAGTCACTCAGTGTTTGGGGTTAATCACTCTATTCTTTTCTATTCATGCTTTCTAAAACTGTGTTCTTCATCTAACCAATCAACAAATATATAATGTATACATACAAACATCATGAGGTCTTTTAAAGGTTGTAATGGGGCCAAGGTAAAGGTAAGGGTATATATATAAGGCTAAGTGAGCTATAAGTTGAATCCTTAATTAGTCTAAGATCTCACCTAACATATACATACTCTATAAAAATTTAAAATTATCCTGGTCTGCCCAATTTTTCCCACTTTGTGTCACATAGTCATGTACCAAATTTTTTTTTTATTTTACTTTCATATGCATTGATTTCTCTACTAAGCTCATTATTGGGGTAAGTTTGTCCCCTTATTTATTTAATTAATTAAAAAGGATTTTTTTTTGAAACACAATATTTTCAATGCACATGGTATTTTACTTATTTTGGGTTTTACATGAGCATGCTCCCAAATTTCTGATTACTTTACTAATTTAATCCTTTCCTATCAACCCATGTTCCCATGTTTCCCCACACTTAGTTGATTACACAATATCTATCTTAAGCTAACCAAGGATTCAACTTGGGATTTTTAAATTGTTTTTCTGCTTAAGGCTAGTGATGTGGTTATAGAACAATAGGGGATTAAAAGGCTCAAGGGGGCTAACAAAGGTGATGTAGGAGGTAGGCTTATTTGGGATAAGTGAGGAAAAATTCAAATGATGGCCTCAATCATATGCATGTATGTATCTACATTCTATATTGGACATATAGATTAAAACAAAGTAAAGATTACAAGCATAGAAAAGAAGTGTAAAACACACAGGAATAAAATTTATGGTTGAATATAACCATACAGTTAAGCTCAAAAACTCACGGGTTGTGTGTTCTTTGGCTCAAAAATCATATATCAGTTATGTATGTCATGCAAGTAGAAATCAAGAGTTCCCATTATTCTCAATGTGAATCTTAGGATGGCTCTTAAAAAATTTAGTGTTCTTCCTTGAAGAAATGTTGTTAACTAACTCACATTTGTTGCTATATATATATACAATGTGTGGATTGTTGTGATTCTGTTATACTAAAGTCTCTGGTTTACTCTTTTTATTTTCAATTAATCCAAATTATCGTATGCTAAAAGGGTAAGCTAAACTAATTAATCCATATGTTCTATATCACAACTTAATAAGCTAAAAGTGCAACTAAACTAAATATCTAAGATATATATATAAACCAAAGTGAAAAATGTAGAAATACAGTAAAAGAAAAATATTCAAGTACTGGAAGATAAATAAGATAAGATAAAATAAAAATAAAAATACAGAAAAATAAGCAAAATAGGATAAAAAGAGAGTCTGAAAAGTGGTTCACCAAAATAAAGTTTGCTAGAGATGGCGACATCCCCACACTTAAATAATAGCACCGTACTCGATGCTCACTCAAGTTGGGTGTGAAGAAGTGTCATCTCCGGAAGGATGTGCAGTAGCTGTCTCTGTGGTGGTCTAAGGCTCTGCAGTCTGGATGAGTGTCGGAAGGTTTGCCTGCTGAAGTGGAGGCTCTGTCTGTAGAGGGATCTCCAGATCAGCCGGCTGTATCTGATGGGGCTCCTCATGGTGTGGTGCAGCCTGCTCAGGTCCTCCCTGCTCAGCCTCTGCACGTGCCTCCTCCTCATTATCGTCCGCCTCCTCCTCAGATGGCTCAGATGGTGTGTCAGGCTCGGAGGGGATGTCATGGTGGCCAGATCGGATCATCAATAAACCAAGTTTTCATCCAAAACATAATTATAAATATTGTTTCCAAAGCAAAATAAACATAATCCAAAACATAATTAACAATATTGTCTCTAAAACAAAACAAACATAATTTAACACACTCAATTTTCATCTTCATTCTCTTGTAAGTTGGGTTGGGGGAAGTTGGGTTTTGGTAAAAAAATTGTAAAAATACCCCTTACTAAAAAAATACTAAGCCCGGCGGGGAAGCCCGCCCCGCCCCGCCAAAGCCCGCCAAAACCAGTGGTTTAAGCGGTGCGGGTTAAGCGGGCTTTTGCTATTTGGCGGTCCCAATTTTCTAGCCCGACCCACCATTTTTGGCGAGTTACGCGGGCCAGCCTAGCAGATTTAGACCCGTTTGCCACCCCTATGTATCAGGCTCGGAGGAGATGTCGCTACCGGATCGAATCATCAACTTTAAGTGCTCATAGCGTCGCTTGTTGCGATGCTCCATACGATCCAATCGTGCGAAGAGTCGGTGCACGAGGTGATAAATGGGCTCTGAGGCAGGTGGAGATGCTGTAGTGGCAGCTGGGGCAGTGGATGCAGAAGGGGCAGCGGAAGATGTGGCTGCCTCAGCAGAGGCAGTGAGAAATAGAAGTCTGTAGCCTAAAGCCTGAAACTTCCTACTGTGAGGGATGATCTTCTTGCAGTCTGCTGCGGTTGGCTTCTCATCTGCGAGCTCCCAGGGCACCTCAACTCGGTGGCCTAGCTGAGTGATCAGGTATGGGAATGGGAGGGTGCCTCTGACATGGACTCTGCCCATGTAGTACCGGATGAATCGGGGGAGATATAAGTCCTTTTCCTCCATCACACACCAGATGAGGGTAATTATAGCAGTTGGCACCTCCGTCTCATGAGTGCTCGGCATCACGTAGTTACTCAGAATCTGCTACCAAAGCCGAGCCTCATCGTTCATGTAGATAATCTTTATTCCTTTTGGGGCCACTGTGGACTTGCCCATGACCCATGGGACAGTGGGATCAATAGCTATAGTCCTCTTGACTGCATCCCAGTCAAATCTCATGAATCTCATATCCTCCTCAGCCTTTTGGTAACCATCTGGCTGATCTGACTTAGGCTGAAGTTGGAGGATTTCTTCAATGGCTTCCTCAGTAATCAGAATTTGCTTCCCTCTGAGTTGGACTGCATCCAGGGTCGTTTTGAAGTAGTTGCAATAGAATTCTCTGACACAGGATGAGTTGACTTCAGTCAAGTTCCTTTCCAAGAAGAACCAGCCTATCTGTTTAATTTGTTCTGAAGTGTATTGTTTAAGTTCTTCTGGAATTTTGAGGGTCCTTTCCAGGTATAGGTTTCTGAAAGTGGCAAAAACTGGATACGTTAGCTCACAGTATCTATTGGCAAACTTGATAGGATCTATGGCAGTCACCAACTGATCGGCCTTTTCCTGCGGGGTGAAATTCTTTTCCCGCCAGGAATCGTCAAGTAGGATATCCAATATAGAGGTAGAGGATTCTCCTCTTTTCCTTTTGCCAGTGGTTGCTTTACCCTTTCCTTTACTTTTAGGGTCAGACATCCTAAAAAGCAGAAATTCCAGAATACAGTTTAAGAACTAAAGTAGGAAAACAGGTAAGCAAATAGGAATATATCAATAGAAGCATAGAGGGGCAAAAGAGGAATAAAGTGGCAATATAAGCATGAATTGAGTTAAATTGATGTAAAATTTTGGATTGTAGGCAAGTTGAAAGTTGAAGAAGAAAAATCATAATCCAAAATCCTTGATGTGCGGAATTGTTTGTTAATTAGGAACAACACTGAACATGCCTTGAAGTGGTTTTAAAGTGGTTAGTTGAAAACTAAAAAGTTAGAAAGTTAAAAGTGGTTAAGAGTTAAAAATGAAGTTAAAGTTAGTGGCATGGTGTTGTGGTTCCCAATTCACTAAAATTGCACAAATTTGAATATCAAGTAACTCACATTCAAGTAAGAATTGCATATTATTGATGATTAGTTATAGAAAAGAATTGCAGAATTAAAGTGAAATCCTCAATAATGCAATATAATGAATAAGGGAATCAGAAAAATAAGAAAGCTGGCCCGTGCATTCATGAATTGCCTTAGTTAAAACCATTTAGTGCAAAAGTTGAAATTTCCAAAACTAATTCATGAATGGTAGTTGTGTAAAACAATTTGCTTAAAAAAATTGGGCAGCATTTCGTCTAAAATTGGACATTCCCGGGTAATAATCAGCAGCAAAAATAGTTCATATGATAATAAGGAAATACAGAAAAGAGTAACAATTAGTAATTCACATTAATTCAAATTAAACAAACTCAATCTGCATCAAAGAATAGTAAAGAGCAGCATATGAACAGCATTAACATCACAGCAAATTCAAAGTGCGAAACAAATTAAAACAGGTAACAAGAACGGCGTAATTATCAGGCCTAAATTCACTGACCACATCCTAGCTACCTAACCACCTAAAATCCACTATGATCATGCATCTCTAACTATCCTAATTTGAACATAATTCGAAAAAAAATAAATTTGCGAAATTAACTAAAAACTGGGAACGGAATTGTCGTTAGGCGGAACCTGGTGGGCAGAGGAACAGAATTGGGGCTTAGAGAGATGGTGTTGGTGGTGGCCTGGTGGCGGTGAGAGGCGGCACGACAGCGGTTCGGTGGAGGCAGGGTGGAGGTGTGGTGGTTCGGGGTGAAAGGGGAAGAAAAAGGGAAGAAGAAGGGGAGGGAGGAGGGGGGATGTGGTGGTTGAGGGGTAAGGAAGAGAGAGAGTGCAGAGGGGGAGGGAGCGGTTTTGGGGACGCGAAAGGGGTAGGGTTTCGCGTGGGTTGGGATTAGGGTATTTGAATCCACACGAACGCATGGGGCACGCGATCGCGTGTTTAGGGCGAAAAGGGAATGACGCAAACGCGTCATTGACGCGATCACGTGATTGTGGGATAATGAAAGTGACGCGTACGCGTGGGGCATGCGTACGCGTCGCTCAGAATTGTGCTAAACGCACAATTCCAGCGTCGTTTTGGCGCAACTCTCTGTTTCCAATTAGGGGGCTAAAGTTTCAATGCGACGCGTACGTGTCGCCCACGCTTTCGCGTGGTGTGTGTGAGGTGAAAGTGATGCGTTCGCATTACTGACGCAAACGCGTGGCCCAATTTGTGCCTAATGCACCACAGCCGCACGATTCCAGCCCAACTTTCTGGGCGTTGGATTTGTGATGCCGATTTGCAATCGACGTCCACGCGTGGCCCATGCGCACGCATGGGGTTTATATATATATGCAGGATGTAGAAAGCGATGCTAATGTGGATACTATGAATAATTCCAGGTTCAATGAAAATAGAATAAAATAAAACTCAAAAACAAACAAAACAAAATAAAATCAAAATTGAAGAAAAGGAACGATCATACCATGGTGGGTTGTCTCCCACCTAGCATTTTTAGTTAAAGTCCTTAAGTTGGACATTTGATGAGCTTCCTGTTATGGTGGCTTGTGCTTGAATTCATCCAAAAATATCCACCACTATTTGGAATGCCCACAGCCTCCGGGGTCCCAAACTAGGCATGTAAAGCCCTTGAGCAAATTCAAACAGGTTTTCAGGATCCCGGGATGCTGAATATCAGAATAGATTCCAGGATCCCAAACCTTGCTTTTGTATCCGCCTTTGTCTCGATCTACATTTTTCCAGCCGGGCGGTTTGGAAGTTGTATTCTCACCAAGATGACCAAACATCTTCCGAGACCCATGCAATCGAACTCGAAACCAATCCTTGTACCTCAAATTGAAAAGTGGAACTTTGTTGAATCTTTCATACCAGCTCTGAGTGCGAACCATTTCTCTTTTACTCTTAAAGCCGCAAAAAGCTTTAAGCTGGCCATCTGTTTCAAGCAAACCATATTCAAGTGGAAAAGTAAAGATAAAGGCTAAGGATTTTACCCACTTGAAATTTGTATTGGATGGTAATGGCCTTGGAAAAGGTGTTTCCAGTGGTTTTGCAAGCTCTACTCCCTTGTATTCTTCTGTGAATTCTTCCACTTCCTTGCAAACTTCTTCAATTGCAACCACGTCTTGATCCAAGTCTTCGACATCTTCCTCATCACTCAAGTCATAAATTGGAGGTTGAAATAAGTCTACCTCCACATCATCTTTGTATTCACTTGGAGAAGATTCTTCAATCTCAAAGAATTCACTTGCGAATGCAAGTTCATTACTAGGAGAACTTGACTCGTGATTATCATTATCAAGAAAACTCGCTTCTTGAGTTGTTCCGTCCAGTTCTTCATAAGATACCTGCTTTGGGGGCTGTGCACTATCCTCCTTAGCATCAGTTGCAAATTCCTTGACGGAATTCTCCATAATTCTGGATTCCCATGGAGGTTCAGCATCTCCTAAGTCTTCAACCAATTCTTCTTCTTCGATAATTTCAGCTTCCTCCACTTGTTCCAGTACAAAATCATGCTCCTTACTGTCCATTGGAGTTTCTAGTATCTCCTTCATGCTGCGTTCTTCATTAGATTGCCCACATGAAGCCATGGGGGTTCCTTGAGTGTCCGTACGTCGGGAAGGTAATCGACTGATCGCTTGCTCCAGTTGGTGAAGGGTTGCATGAAATTTTTCCACTGTTTCCTTGAGTTGCTCCCTTGATTCTTAGGTTGATGGATATGGACATGGTGCATAGGGAAGTGGTGGTTCTTGGGAGTAATTGGGTTGGAATTGGGGTGGATATGGGTTAGGGTCATATAGACGTGAATGGTGGTAGGGGGCTTGTGAGTATGGTGGTTCAAAGCTATGTTGAGGAGGTGGTTCATAGGTATATGGTGGTGCTTGTTAGTAACTACAAGGGGGTCCACCATATCTATCATCTTGGTACGCACCTCGGAATGGTTCTTGACCGTAGTACACTTGTGGAGGTTGGTTGTCACGAAGAGGTCCACCATAACTATTGTCTTGGCATGCATTGTAAGATGGTCGTTGTCCATGGTATCTTGGAAGGTGTTGTTGCCTAAATGGTTGATCAGGTCCTCGTGGCTCCGTCCATCTCTGATTTTTTTGACCTTGATGCATGTTCCTGTTATAGCTTCCATTCCTTTCAACAATATTAGAACCAAACTCAAAGCGACGGGGGTGAGAACTCATAGTAACTAATAAAAATTAAAAATGAAAATAAAAGCAAATAAACAGGTAAAAGAAAATATTTACAATAACCAATAATAAGGCACACAGTTACAATTCCCCGGCAACAGCGCCATCTTGACGAACTTGAATGATTGATGGTTTAGAATTCACAATAAATTCTCGTTGTAAGTATAGTTTCTAAACCAAGCAATAATCCTTTCGTACAAAAACTTGTTTGTCACATAAGCAAACCGAATAAAACTAAATAACCGAAATATTCAAACCTCGGGTCATCTCTCAAGGAATTGCAGGGCATTATGATTTATTATTGGTTATGAAAATTTGTATATTTTTTGGTTTTTGAAATAGGGAACAAGTAATTTAAATAGCAAGAAGAATAAATTAATAATTAGAAAATCTCTTAGCAAGGTATGAGAACTGAAAATCATATCCTAGTTATCCTTATCAGGTGTGATGAGAATTGGATTTTGCTCCCACTTAGTTAACCCTTACTAAATAAAGGAAAGTCAAGTGGACTAATTAATTTGATTCCTCAGTCCTAGTCAACTCCTATGGAAAGACTAACTTTGGAGAGATGTAAATCAATCCGCAATCCTAATTTCCAATTAACTACTGAGTTTGATAACTCAAGCGTTACCAATTACTTAACCAAAACCAAAAGGGAAAATAAATCTAAATTAAATTGAAAGCATCATGAATAGAATAGAAAAATCATTAATCTGAAATACCTCGAATTATATTAAATAGAATATTCAAATCTTAACATGAAAAATTTCATAAGCCAATTTGGGGACATAAATAATTGACAAAAAGCACTAGAGTAATTAAAAGTAGAAGAAAAATATAAAGTAAAAGAAATATTAAACATGGTATTGAAGTAATAACCATAAAATAAAAGGAATCCTAATCCTAAAACCTAAGAGAGAGGAGAGAGCCTCTCTCTCTAAAAGCTACATCTAAAATCTAAAATTGAATAATGAATGTTGTATGATGATTGTTCTCGTCGTCTCTCCCTTTTGATTCATCCATTCTCTGGCTTATATTCTATGTTTCTGGCTTGGATCTAGGCCAAAAAGGGGCCCAGAAATTGCTGAGGGCGTTTTCTACAGATTCCTGCACGTGGCGTCCGTCACGCGTGCGCGTGGGTCACGCGTTCGTGTCATTTGGGAGTTTTTCTTGTCACGTGAACGCGTCAGTCACGCGTCTGCGTAAATTGCATTCTGCTCAAGGCATGCGTTCGCGTCGTCCACGCGTGCGCATCGCTTGTGTTTTGCGCTAGGCACGCGTCCGCGTCATCCATGCGTACGCGTCACTGCCTTTTCTTCAAAACTCTATTTTTGTATGTTTCCTTTCTGTCTTCTAAGCCATTCCTGCCCTATGAAGTCTGAAAATACTTAACACACAAATCACGGCATCGAATGGTAATAAAGGATAATTAAAATTAATACTTTTAAAGCATAGGAAACATGTTTCACACTTATCACATAATAAGGATGGAAAAGTAAAACCATGCAATTCATATGAATAAGTGGGTGAAGAATTGATAAAAACATTCAATTTGAGCAGAAGATGAATTATAAAATAGGAGTTTATCACACGCGCTGGTACTTGTGCGGAAGCACAGGTCTGTGCATGGGCACACTTGCTGATTTTCCTCCTGTGCGTGGGCACAGACCTGTGCGGATGCATAGGTCCTGATTTCCATTCTGCCCTGAGCATGGGCATAGCCTATGCGTGGGCACAGGCTGAAATGTTTTTCTCCTTTGTTTTCTTCATGTTTTCTCCCTTTTGCATGCTTTCTTCCACTTCTACCAACCCATTCTTGCCTCTAGGACCTGAAATCACTCAACAAACATATCACGGCATCGAATGGAATAAAAGTGAGATTAAATTGCTCAATTTAAGTACAAAAATGCATGTTTTCACATTTAGGTTCAATTTAGGGATCAAACACAAAAGTATGCTAGTTTAGTGAATAAGTGTGTGTTTATATGATGAAATCCATCCAATTCAAGCTAAAATATATCGTCAAATATGGACTCATCAGGGTCAAATTGGGATTCATTACAAGTTTGGGGTATATATTGTGTCAGTATCTTTGGTGTTGTTGTTGGGACAGCATGAAAAGGTTGAAAACTAAAACTGTGTTGTGAATTTAAGGTATTTGTGACTTGTTGTTGCTGTATGGGATTATTAAACTGTCTCATGGTTGTGGTGGGTTAGCTAAGAAAATTTATGCCTTGTGATAATGATATCCTTGTTTTTGTATTAGGCTGAGTGTTAGGTTGTATATTGGGTTGTTGATTGAGTTGGTTACTGGACTTGGTACCTGACTGTATGGTGGGTTGGGTTTTGGGATGATCAGTTGTTTTGACCATCTTGGTAACCTTCTTTTTTTTTTAGGAATTGCAGTCTTCTTTGCACAACTCTTTACTCTCACCTTTGAAGGAGATGCAACATTACCACCATCCTCTTCAACAACTTCTGGCAAGCTTATCGGGTGCTCAGTGTATACACAAATCCTACTATCATTCCTTAATGCAACTTCATACATCTCTATTATGTCCTTATCACTCCTCAATAACTTCAAACCATCATTAAGCTCCATTCCAAGCACTAATCAATAGCATTCATTGATCATGGTGTATCCTATATCTCTAAGGAGGTCATTGATAAAAAATTCATTAAGAGTATCAACAATGACCCTTCAAATTTCAGATTTCTCTCCACCTACATACACAGTTCTTCCATATTTTGTTCTCTCAAATTTTTCTCTATGATATATCTGCAAAGAGATATGTATTATAGCCATCTATGTAAAAGAATAGAAAATTCACCATTAGTGACAATCTCACAAACTCCAAGTTATTCAAACCCTAACCATCATGTACCTAACTTCACCATCAATTTGGTTTCAGGAACAACAATTACAACAAATTCTAACTATAAAAAATTATACAGCTTAAATAAAGGAACAAAAATATAATGAAGTTACCACAAAACCAAACCCCTCATAAATAAATACAACAACAGAACTAATTTTTTCACATTGAACAAACAACTCTTATAACTTAGAGGTTACAGTCATCGAATTACTTAGTTTATGAAAGTATTACCTCTTAAAGCCTTCGAGTGTGATAGAACTTGCCTCTAAACACGGTCCCTTGGAAAAGCAGCAACTTCCCTCTCTAATATCGTCGCAGGAATAGAATCAGAGAACAATGGATTACGCTAAAGAAAAAAATGATGAAAAATTACTCTGTTAGGGCATGGCTGATTTCGCACTCAAAATGGAGGGGTGACACTTTCTATTGTTCGTCTAATTTCAATTTGAAGGAGTACGTAATTTTTTTTTAATTAACTAAATAAATGCAATTTAAACAAAAAAAATTAATCCATGTAAGAAATCATTTTACCACGTTGTTATGGATGTGAACACATTGCATAACTTAATAATATTCTTCTAACGTTTGGTCACATTTGACAAACAGAACTAATCAATCGTGGGCATCTGAAAAGTTATGATCTTCTATGGTTATTTTTTAAATTATTTTACTTATTTTAAATCTAAATCTTAAATCATAAATTTTTTTTAATCCTATACCCAAAATTATAAATACTAAACTCTAAATAACTAAAAATTAATTTCTTATATTTTTCTAAAAATAATGGAAATGAAAGAGGCAAAAGACTTTATAAATATAAGAAAAGAGTTGAAAAATATCACAGAATGATGTATATTTGTTTTGTCAAAATTTATCTTCGTTCAGTCCTTAACAACTATTAGATTTCCACTAGATCTTCATTCTTCAATATACAAGTTCATGATCATTGACTTAACCTACTCAACCTAAAGAACTCTGATCTTCAGATGTAAACCTATAGATAAACTTTTCTCAAACTAAGCGCTAACTAATATCACATTAATCTAAGATGTCATACCATTAAATAATCTCACACTATTAAAAATACTAATAATAACTAATTAATAGTTACAAATCACAAAATACTAATAATCTTCTAGCACTCTTTTTAAAGATTGTATTATCTATTTTACAACGAAACACTATATAACGAGAAATATATATTTGCGTTATAGTACATTCTGAAGGCCTTGATGTTTAGGATTTTCTAGAATTGAATAATTAATTTTGCACTACAGTGCAAAATCTTTT
>NC_029790.2:122312043-122313584 GCF_000816755.2 Arachis ipaensis
TCAAATAAAATATATTATTGTATTATTAGACTAAAAAATTAAATTAATAACTAAGTAATAACAAAAAATAACAAATTTTCATAACTTCCTACCAACCACAACAATGTGCAAATAAAAATGTGAATATAAGTACAAAACAAATAAAAAGTATAAAATGAGAGCACAGTTGGATTTGGCCTTGAAAATATGAGTATAGTTAAAAGAAGAGAGGATTATATTGAATAAGATTGCAACTGAATCTTTACATTGAATATAAATAATCATTAATTTTTATATCTCTTGTTAATTATTGTCAATTTTACTTTTTTTTTAAATATTTTTTTTTCTTTTTTATCATTTATAGAAGATTTGAATTAAAGAAGAAATACCAAAAATTACAGGAAAAAAATACATTAGCAAAAAAATATTATCATATTTTTATCAAATTGAAAATTATAGTAGCAAAAATTAAAAAAAAAATAAAAAAGATATTGAAGACAGGAAGACAAAAATCGAAATTTAAAAACAAAAATAGTTGAATATAACAAAAAAAATAGAAAAAGACTACTAGAATTAGAAGAATCAGTGAAAGAACCACTGTAAAAATAAAAATAAAAATCTTTAAAAAGAGGGACATATCACATATCACATATATAATTAGGTAAGATAATTATATGAATTATTCAAAAAAATCTTGTTTGCATTTGTTTAATTATTTGATTAATAGAAAAGAAAAGGACGACAAACTCAATTTGTTTGTTAAATGAAGCTCCCATGTGTTTATAGTTCAGTTCACCGAGGTGTTCATAAACTATAAAGCAGATGAATCTTTCAATGATAAATGCGTACCGACAGTACCATCAATTTTCGGTGATTAATTAGTGAGTAAAAATTTCTTACGTCTTATTACAGTATGAGAATTCTGCTGATCTTGCAACTTGGGAGGATGTTAGTAAAATTCATAATAATAGGATGATGGGCCCAGAAAAGGATAAAGAATTGAGTGTTAACATTGCACAAGAGCAATATATAGATGAGATGCTACATTCTACTGAAAAAAACTAGAATTCTGTTAAAGATGAAGGACACTTGGAGGATAGCTCAAAAACTATGCTGCTTAAAAGAAGTATCAGAGACAAAATTATAAATAAGGCCTATGTATTATTAGGAGTGCATTTAATGTAGAGTGAATACCCAACCTGATCCTAACAATTACTTCGAAATGACTATAAGGCCCCTAAACAAAAAAAATATCAAACTCGGTCCCTGATCTTTATTTTTATGGGACTGATTAGCTTCCATACAAAAAAAACAAAAAAACACTGATACAGCAGTTAATCAGTCCCATACAAATAAAATTCAGGAGCCGGACTGGGTATTTTTTTGTTAAGGATCCCGTTGTCTTTTAAAGTAATTGTCAAGGACCGTTTAGAATTTTTTTCTTTAATGTATTTTCCGAAAAAAGAATGAAACATTTTGAAGACAAGAAAACAAAAAATAAAAAAAAAAAGAGTTTAAAATTTAAAAACTAAAACAGCTGAATATAACAAAAAAATAAAAGA
>NC_029790.2:122313590-122316975 GCF_000816755.2 Arachis ipaensis
ATAGTCAAACTAATCCGTTCCTAAAATTAACGAAAAAGAGGGACATATCACATATATAGTTAGGTAAAATTATCGTATGAATCACTAAACTATTCAAGTCTCATGGTACACCGAATAAAAATAAACATGAATGTCTTTAAAAAAATCTTGTCTGTATTTATTTAATTATTTGATTAATAGAAAAAAAGGACGACAAACTCAATTTATTTGTTAAATGAAGTTCTCATGTGTTCATAATTCAGTGCACCGAGATTTTCATAAATGATAAAGTAGATGAGTTTTTTAATGATAAATGTACCGACAGTACCGTCAATTTTCAATGATTAATTAGTGAGTAAAAATTTCTCAAGTCTTATTACAATGGTGGGAATTCTGCTGATCTTGATGATAGACCCAGAAAAAGATGAAGAATTGAGTGATGACATTGTCTAAGAGCAGCGTATGAGTGAGATGCTACATTTCACTGAAGTAAATCCAAATTCTATTAAAGATGAAGAACACTTAGAGTATAGTTCAGGAAGAAACTGTGGTGCTTAGAAGAGGTATCAGAAACAAAATTACAAATAAGCACCTCAAACATTATGTATTATCAGGAGTATATTTAACGTGTTTTTGCAAAAAATGAAGGTAGTGTTACGATCTTTAGTTCAAGAATATAATAATTAAAATTAAAAATTATATTATTTACTCTAAAACAAAATAATTAATTTTTATATCTCTTGTTAATTAATTTTAATATTCTCTTTTTTTATCATTTATAAAAGATTTGAATTAAAAAAAATATTGTAAAAAAAAATAAAAAATACATTAGAACAAAAAATTATCATATTTTCATCAAATTGAAAATTATAGTAACAAAAATGTTAGAAAAACAATAAAAAAAATATTGAAGACAAAAAACAAAAAAAAAAGAAAGGAGTTTGAAATTTAAAAACAAAAATAATTGAATATAACAAAAAAATAAAAGAAGATTAATAGAGTTGAAAGTGATAAAAGTATGAAAGAATAAGAAAAGGAAAGATGAAAAATATTGAATTTTATATTTCTTGATACTGATACCACGATAAAATTGTGAAAGAATAGAAAAAGAAAAGAAAATATAAAGAAATTTTTATTGATTGTTAATTGAATTGAATTGAATTATAAATTATGAAGATAAAACTAAATATATATCGAGCATTGGCTTATGAAAGATAAAAATAAATAAAGATAATAAATATAAGATAAAATAATAAAAATTAAAATTGTAACTGAATTTATGTATTATGTTGGGTTGAATTTGTGGGACACGGGACTTCTTTATTGTTGTCATGGGCTAAGGTAGAAGAGTAGTTTAATACGCCCCACAAACTGGTGGATGAAAGATGTCAATAATCAACATAAGTTCCAATGAAATTGTTGAGGAAGACGAATCTGAGCTAGAGCTAGAATTAGAGCTGTCGAGGGCAAAAATATAAAAGGAGATGCTGTACTTGAGGGAGAAAGAGCAAGCAGCGATCTTAAAAAAAGCGCATAGAACGCGATAAGATCGATCTTCAGAGGGCGCGTATGGCACAATAAGAGAGGGAGCGTAGAGTGCAATAAGACAGGCCGCTTAGAGCACTGTTAGAAAGAGCGCGTAAAACGCAATAAAAAAGCAGCGTAAAGCGCAATAAGAATACAGATGGAACTGCTAAAATAGAGTGCAGATTGAACTGATGAACAGAATGTAGACAGAACTACATACCATAGTGACTATTCTATAAATGATAGTTGTTTTATGTTATAATATGGGTAACGAAGACTGATATTAGATTTTTACTTGGATATATGTAATAGAAATTGGTTGGATTTTGAGTTACATTGGAAGATTGATTATTCATTGTCAAAGGAGGTTGAAAAAGAAACAGGATGATTTCTCATCGGAAAGATGATAGTTTATGTATCCTCTTCAAAGAGGATACCAAGGCTCTGATACCATGATAAAACTATGAAAGAATAAAAAAAAAAAGGAAAGATGAAAAATATTATACTTTGTATTTTTTGATTGAATTGAATTGAATTGAATTATAAATGATAAAGTTAAAACTAAATATATATAGAGCATTGGTCTATGAAAGATAAAAGCAAATAAAGATAAGATAAGAACAAATAAATATAAGATAAAGATAAGATAAAATAATAAAAACTAAAATTGTAACTGAATTTATGTATTTTGTTGGGCTGAATTTGTGGATTATGAGACTTTTTTATTGTTGTCATGAGTTAAGGTAGAAGAGTAGTTTAATAGAAAGAATCAATAAAAGAACCAATATAAAAATGCTGTGTTTTGGATTAAAAATATTTTTTATCATCTTTATATAAAAAAAAGTTGAAAACAGTAAAATATTTTTTCTTTAATTTTATACTTATTTTGTAAAATATTTTTACTGAAAACAAAGTTAAAATATTCAATTAAATATATTTTTATATTTTATTTTCATTCTCATTAAAAATAAAAATATCCAAATTAGTCTATCCCTAAGATTGACGCAAAAGAGAAACATATCACATATATAATTAGGTAAGATAATCATATGAATCACTTCAGTTATTCAAGTTTCATCGTAACGACAATATTGTCAATTTTCGGTGATGAATCAGTAAGCGAAAATTTCTCAAGTTGTATTATAATGGTATGAGAATTCTGCTGATCTTGCAACTTGAGAGGATACTAGTGAAGTTCATAAAAACAATCCTAACCTTAAATTTGGAGACAAAATTAATTCTCAAAGGAAGGACAATGATAAAATAATAGACACAAAAAAGAAAAAAAAAATTGAATGATGACATTACACAAGAATAGAGAATGAGATGCTACATCCCACTTAAGAAAATCCAAATTCTCTTAAGGATGAATGACGCTTGGAGGATAGCTCAGAAACTATAATGCTTAAAAGAAGTATCAGAAACAAAATTACAAATAGACACTTAAAGCATTATGTATTATCAGGAGTACATTTGATGTGTTTTTCGAAAAAAATGAGAGTAGTATTATTATCTTTGGTTCAAGAATATAATAGTTAGAATTAAAGATTGTATCATTTACTCTAAAATAAAATTTTTACTAAAAACAAAGTTAAAATATTCAATCAAATATATTTTTATATTTTATTTTTGTTCTCATTAAAAATAAAAATAGCCAAACTAATCCGTCTTTAAAATTGACGCAAAGGAGGGACATATGACAGATATAGTTAGGTAAGGTAATCATATGAATCACTTCGGTTTCTTCAGTTTTATCATATATCAAATGAAAATATAACACCTTTACTATTAAAACGTCATGCTTCTAGCTGCGCTACTCTGATAGCGAGAAGTATTACGACGACTCTATATATTTAATAATAAAATAAGAACCTTTAAA
>NC_029790.2:122317202-122323610 GCF_000816755.2 Arachis ipaensis
TTTACAATAACATATTAATAAAGGCGAGAAAAAATCTATAACATATGTAAAAAACAAACAAAAACATCATAACTAAGAATTTAACAAAAACTCCACAAGCTTCCTCGTCCGTCCCTGAAAAGATAAAACTGTAGGGGAATGAGAACATCGTCATCGAAAGGGTTCTTAGTAAAGGGTTTAAGAATTGTCATAAGAAGATACATATAAAGAGAAGCATTGATTTCAAGGCAGTGATTATCGTTTGTCCTATGAATATTTTAAAAACCAACGGCTAATCATTCAAAACCTTTTCAAAAATCAATATTTAATTATCCAAAAATCCAAAACCTTTTTTTTCTTATAAGAAAATCTTAATTAGTTTTCTAAACTGTATGAATTACCAAAATGTTCCAAAGCATAGATTCATTAATTCTATGCCGAACCAGCTTAATTTTTCATACTTTACTAAAACCTCAATCGATCAGAAACCAATCACGACCCCCAACCCAAGCAACTCAATCAAGTCAACAATCAAATCATCACTTCAGGAAAACAATCCTCAACTTTACCAATATCAATACGAAGGATCTCTCAGTTGCACACAACATACAACACAAATAAGGAAAACACAGATAGGATACAAATACAACAAGTAGGGCAAATAGCAGATAAAGCATAGTTAAACAAATAAGCAAACCAAATAATGCACACACTAGCAAAACATACAAATGCATATGATATATGCTTGCTTTATGGCTGATGATGTTACATAGTCAGCCTGACATGTCCTGATAGCGAACCGTGGACAGTTCCTCTGTACGCGCATTCCCAAACTCATCCATGAGAGAGATAAATCCCAACCTCAAATTCATATATACATGCATGCCCATGGGAAAACCTGGAGAGTTAAAGTTTCCGGTCACATTTTACGTATAGAAGGTCAATAATTTATCTCAATTTTGCAAGTCTCATATACTTTTAATTCATTATTTATCAATGTCATTATCATCATCAATCCATTCTTTTCTAAATAAATCACTTCAAACAAAGCTCCCAATTTTTATAAAAATTTCGACAGTATCTCCTCTAAAATTCGAACTCTGCCACCCTTCTCGGGTACCATCCAAACATTCCTCAAACCTTTCTCAATCATTTCCAAATAGCAAATCATTTTCAATAATCAAACCGTTTCCAAATATAAAATCCTTTTCAAATTTTTTTTAAACTAAACTCCGATATCAAATCAGGTTCAATATCAAACCAAATTTCAATATTAACTCTCTTCCGTTTCAAACCAATTCCAATATTAAATCTTTTCTAAAATCAACTCAATTTCAATAACAAAACATTTATAAATCTCAAGAAAACTAATTCGGCAACCACCAATTTAACAAGATCAACTATTCAAAATATTCAACTTTCTCAAACAATCAATAATTCCACCAAACAAACAATTATAATCATCCAGAGCAATTCAATTCAGTCCATAAGACTTATGAAATCACAAAAATATACTTTTCGCATTAATATCGACTTGTAACAATTCTTGAAAGTAAAATAAGTTTAAGAAAAGCGTCCTTACCTCGAATAATCGAAACCCATAAACCAAACGCGTCAAAGAAACCTTTTTCTCTCGGCCGTGGCTGTATCCACAGCTCCGCTTACTTCTGTAATAACAGAAATAACTTCTATTTCACATGCAGCCTCGATAACTCAATCTGCAACAAAAGAACAAAGCAACAACGATCTCTAAACCGATCCGACAGTAGTTTCGACAACTATCTCAAGCGACAGCAGCGACCAGAAGCATGGTGATAGCAACTGTAACAATCGTACAGCGACAATAATATTTTCGGAATTCAAAAGAATGGAACCTAAAAGTAAAACTCTTACCGGCAGTGGATCTCAGCAACGGCAGTGCCGTTTTCCGGTAACAGAGACATGGTGGCGCGGCTGGTTTCTCCTTCAACAACAGCGGCTTCCCCTTAGCTTCGCGGATGGTGACGGCAATGAGCCTGGCTTCAATGACGGCAAAAGCGGCAAAGATGAGCTCCACCTCCTCGCACGTCAACGACGGCAATGATGAAGATCCTTCCAGTGGCAGCATGCAATTCTAATGGCAACAGAGGCGCGAACGGCGGCGACGACTTCCTCGCTCTTGGCGGCTCGACGGCAACTGGTGTAGTGGCGGCATCTCCCCCCTCTCCATCGCGAGCTCCCTCTCTCTCCTCCGTGACCTGATCCTTGATGGTGACACGACGGCACGGCAACAGTGGCGCCTGCCGGCGCCGTCTTCCCTCTCCCCTTCTCCTCTTCTCTTCTATTTGCAACCTCCCCTCTCTCTTTCTTTCTTTATTTCCTGCGCGTGTATGTGTATATGGGAAGGGGATGGCGGTGGGTGAGTGGCGGTGAGGCGGCGGCTAGGTTAGGTTAAGGTTAGTGGGTTTCAATTTGGGGATTTAGGGTTGATAGAATAGGGTAATTTTAATAAAATTAGGGTATAATGTATAAATTTAAAATATAATTTAATTTTTTAAAATTGATTAATAAAAAAAAAGAAAATAAAAAGGATGGCAAACTCAATTTGTTTGTTAAACGAAGTTCTCATGTATTCAGTTTTTTAGTAATAAATAATGCATCGACACCGTTAATTTTCAGTGATTAATTAGTGAGTGAAAAGTTTTGTATGTATTTAAATCTTACCAAAAATGTTTATTTTTGAGAAATAATAATTTATTCTCTGATATGATGATATTATTTTAAAAATATTGTTTATAATTAAATAGAATATATATTTTTTATAGTACTCTCGTACTCATTTATTTAATACTATTTTAGAGTATAATTTTTCATTATTTATAATTTTATTATTATTTTATGATTAATTTTTTGTTTAATTTATTTTTTTAATGAGATTAATCATTTTTAAGATGAGTTGTTATTTGTGCCTATTTGAAAAGAAAAGAATAAAGAATAGAATTAATAAAATAGGAAAACTTATGAAGTGATCGAAGGCAATGCATAAGCTAAAATTTTTAGCTTCTCAGGTAGATTCAGAATGAGAATCACATCTGCTTTTTGGAAAAAAAAAATAGCCAAACAAAACACACTCTTTAAATCAAGAATAATTAATCATAATTATTTTTCTCATTTTTATAAAATTTACACAAGTTATATAGAAGAACCAATTTTATTTTTTTCCAATGATGAAAGAAGTCAGTCAAGTCATCGTTATGAGACATAATTCATTTTTTTTGTTTATTATTTTGTAGTTTCCTATAGTTTTATCAAATTTTTAATTAAATTCATATATTTTTTTATCTTTTTAATTAGGTCCCTAAACATTAATTTTTTTTCAATTTAGTCCCTGTCGTGAAAATAACATTTAAGATAACATAATATTCTGTTTAAAAATGAATATTCTCATAATTGAGTTAGAATAGCTAACTGAGGACACCTCTATTTTTTCAAAATACTAAAAGAACCCTTAGCATTTTGTCCCCAAATTAGAGAACCCTAGCTAGTCCTAACTTATTCTCTGAAGTTCCTGTGCAGCGGCATTTCTTCTCCGTCGCTTGGAGTCGTTGTCCATCTACGTCATCTTCCGTGGCAACATCAGCATCCGTCGCTTGGTGTTAATCCGTCTGTCACTTCCCCTTGCTCTGCTCTGTTCATCCATCGCTTCCCTCGCCTCACCTCGTCTTGCCGCTAGAACTAGCTCTACAAAAACAGGTGACGAGTTAAATATCGGAGGCAAGTTTGATCGATTTGGTGAGTTACGTGCAACAATTGGCTTTGAAATTGGGTAAAAAATGATTTGATATTACTTGAGAATCAGGTTCCTTTGTTTGTTCTTGAAAAAATATACAAGTTAGTTTTTACTTCTCGCTTAGATGTTAGTCTATTATTCCCTTCATTTATGAGAGTTGCTCTTAATTATTTTTCATATCACAACAAACAAGGAGTATTAGCACCGGCTAGTAACAGTATAGCACACTTCACTGATCTGATTAGTTACTTCATCTTGCCACCATCTCATAAAAGACCTTCAAGGAATTGTAGACCTTTAGTCCTTGGTCACAGTGCATCTGAGTTAGTTGAAGCAGGATTGAAGTTCCAAGTAAATAAATCAAGTCATGGCTGCATACTTGACTTGGCATTTGAACATGGTATCCTTAAAATCCCATACATTGTAGTGGATGATTTCACTGAAGTTTTGTTGAGGAACATTGTGGCTTTAGAGCAGTGTCATTATTATCGGCAACACTAATGTTTTTTTGACATTTATAGATGGAAGAAAGAGATATATAAGTAATTTTATAATTTACTAATATTTTTTTATGTTTAACGTTAACATGGACTAAATTGAAAAAAAAAATTAACGTCTAGAAACCCAATTGAAAAGAAAAAAAAATATAGGGACCTAATTAAAAACTCTGTGAAACTATAAGGACTTGTAAAGTAATTAAACTTTTTTTTTTCTATCATTTTCTCCACTACAAAAAACACCTCAAAACTTTCATGTAACTCTTAACATGTCTAACCTTCTCACCCCAAACTCAATGAATTCTACTTCTCTCTAATCAAATAAAGTTTTTTTCAAGTATTTGCAGGCCAATAACAAATCAAAAAATCTTCACAGATACAAACACTTTCAATTTGGCCCAGCATTCGAAGATGGCCTTAACAGACTCCCAACACAGAAAAATCACGTTTTAACATTTTACGTCAAAATATGGCTCGGCTCGGTAGAGCCTCCTGCCACGGCTCAGCGACATCTCTTGCAAATAGCTTGCTCCATTCTGCAAGAGGAGTAGTACACATGTCACTCTGCCATCTACAGAGAGTTATGAAGCACAAACACTTTGTTGAGTTGTCGTGTTCATGTATGGGACACATTTCGGACACAACACTTTTGCTGTGTCAAACCGTGTCTTAAACAAAATAAAAAAATTCTTCAAACATATTTGGACATACTTAAATACCATCATATGTTAGCATGTCCAGCCTTATTCTCAACATATATTTTTTAAATGAGTTTAAAAATAATATATATTATTATTTATTAAAACAAAAAATATTTTAAATATTTTATATAATTAAAAAAAGATATTAGAAACAGTTAAAAAATTATTTTATAATTTAATATCAATAAAATATTAAAATATCATTGTAATTTATCTAAAAAAATACTTTATATTTTATATATATACCATGTCGCTGTATCTTATAAGATTTCAAAATTCGTGTGTTTGTGTTAATGTCCATGCATCATAGACGAAGAGAGAATCTCTACACATCTTTATCAATTTTGATATGAACACTAGGGCGATCATTTTTGTAATGGTCCTTAAGAAAAATGATGTTATTTTAACCTTCTGATTTTTTTTTTTGGGATGAATCTTTCTCATCAAAATAACGCCATTTGAACCTGTGTGAAAACTGTAAAATCCGGTCAAATCGTAATGAATTAAATAATAAATTAAATAGGAGCGAATATGGTTAGAAAATTTAGCAATCGAAATTTGAAGATTTAAGTAGGATATTTGGACTCAGTGGATTTTTTTTTAGTCGAAAAACATAATTTTCTGAATAAAAATGCGCACTAGAAATTTGACCAGCAGTACCGGCTACGATCTGTTTGGTACTGTGGTTGAAAAAATTAATTAGAAGTGAATAATTTTAAGAAATAAGAATTTATAATTTGGAAAGATAAAAATATTTAAAATATGATTTAAAACTCTAATCTTAAAGGTTTTGGCCCAAAATTGGGCCAACGGGCTAAAATAAGTAAATCAGGCCCAAGTGGACCCAAGCCCACATATATATAACATCATTAAGCACACTTTCAGCCACCATACTCCCCCATTTGTGAGTGAGGGCCGATATTGAGAGAAGAGAGAAGAGAAGAGAAAACCTAATCCTAACTCTACCTTCAAATGTCCATAACTTTTGCTACGGAACTTCGATTGATGAGCCGTTTACGGCCACGCGTCGCTCTTCTCATTCTCTACAATTCTATCTAGGTTTTGTGATGAGTATTCTACTTTTCTCTGCCCAGTTTTCATTTTTCTTTTAAATTCAAATTTGGTTTGGGTTTTGAGGAAATCTTGTGATTTTGGTTATTTAGGGGTATTCTAATATAAGCCATTGGTGATATTCATCACAAAATTCAGTGGGTTAAGGTAAGTAATCACTAACCCTTGTGATTTATTAGATTTAATAAACCCTAGGTTGATGTATGTATGATATTGGTTGTGTTAGAGTTGTTGGGTGAAATTTTGGTGCTCTTGGAAACCTGAATTGGCTTGTAGAACTCTTGTGGAGGAAGTGAGAGTTGAACCCACAACCTCTCTAATGTAATGACTTACAATAAGTGAACAACCACTAAACTAGTTAGTTAATTTAGTAATTTAGAGCATTACTTTA
>NC_029790.2:122323651-122328760 GCF_000816755.2 Arachis ipaensis
GCATTACTTTATTATATTTTATGTTATTAATATGTATAAAATTTGAAATGATTGAATTTTATATTTACTTTGAAAATTTTGATATTTCTGCGGGTAGCGTAGGGTAGGGTAAGGTTTAGAACTTTAGGGTGCGGGTAGGGTTAGGGTTGAAAGATTCTCAACCCGCAGGTAGGGTAGGTAGAGTTTTAATAGAATTTTCAACCCGCGGGTAGGGTTAGGGTAGGGTTTGAACCCTACCCTACCCTACCCATTGCCAGCCCTAGTCGTTGTATCGATGCAGGTGCGTGGTATAAATTTCAGAGAGTTGTGATGGTAGTGTGCCAGTTTTGTGCGACGAGCACAAGACACATCCACACGTATGCGTGGCTGACGCGCACGCGTCACCCTAACTCTCTACTTCCCACGCGTGCGCATGGGCAACGCTTACGCGTCAGTGCGTCACCCGCTTTTCTCCGCTTCCCACCCGTGCACGTGGGCGACGCGCACGTCTGACCGCGTTTTCAGCAAAAATTGATTTTTGAGTTTTTAAGTCAAATTTCAGACTTCTAAGCCTCAATTTTCATCCTTTAAGTCCTAAATTTTTATAGTATGCCTAGTAATGAAGAGAAGCTATGACATGTGGTAACTTGTGGAGGAAGTAAAGTGATAATCAATGATGAATGATGAGTAATGATGATTGCATGAGTTGCTGAGGATGATGGTGGAAGTGCTGTGCATAGTATGAGCCGGATGGCTGTGATAAGAATTGAATTATGGCTTAGTATGTATATGTATATGATTAATGATTAAATGTGGTGAATGAATAATGATGGAAAATATTGAATGTGATGTGTGACCCCGGGTAGTAGACAGTGGCGTTGTCCACTTGCTCCAGGTATGAGATGGGGAAAGAGGATTATGATAAATGAGTTTAACTATGGAGTTTTGAATGAATGTATGTTTGAGATGCCTGGGTAGTAGCAAGGGTTGTGGTTTGTCCCACTTGCTCTAGGTCAGAAATTGTGATGCCTGGGTAGTAGCGGCAATAGTGGTAATCCCACTCGGTCCAGGTTGAGCTTTTAAACACCTGTCTGGATAGATGCAGTAGAGTGATTCTGCTTGCTTTGAGATGTGGTGAGATATACCTGTTTAGGTAGATGCAGTGGCATTGATCTACTTGCTCCGGGATGTGGTGAGATATACCTGCCTGGGTAGATGCAGTGGCATTGATCCACTTGCTTTGGGACGTGGTGAGTGATGCGTGAGCATCTTTCCTATCTTTTCCTAGTCAATTTGCATCTAATTTGTTGAGTTTAATAAAGAATTAATTATCTTTTAGCCAATATGGATGCTACTTTGAGTCTTTTGCAATTTTGTTTATTTTAGGTAGCATTCGGCGGAATTTGATGGAGTTTCTGCAGCACAAGAATCAAAGGAGATGGCAACGAGGAGCAACGCGTACGCGTGACTGACGTGTACGCGTGATTTGGAGCTTTCCATGGTGACGCGTGCGCGTGACTGACGCGTACGCGTGATTTGAAGATTTGCACAGCGACGCGTGTGCGTGACCGACGCGTCCGCGTGACTCGCAAAAAAGACCATCGACGCGTACGCGTGACATGCGCCACGTGCAGAAAACGCAGAAAAACGCTGGGAGCGATTTCTAGGCTGTTTTGACCCAGTTTCCAGCCCAGAAAACACATATTAGAAGCTGAAGAATGGACAAAACAAGTGGTCCCCATCCATCCATTGAAGAATTGCTGATTATTTGATTAATTCGAATTTAAATTCAAATCTTATTTTTTTTGGAAAAGATATTATTTTAATTTTAAATATTAGATTTTAAATTTATTAGGATTAGATACAAAAGGGAGAAGAAACCTCTCTTTTGGGAGGTTCCGGAGGATCCATCCCATTCTATTCCACCTCAGACAACATTATTCTATTCACAATTTACAATCCTAGTTTTCTCTCTGAACCATGAGCAATTAATCCTCCATTGTTAAGGTTAGGAGCTCTGTCTATCTGTATGGATTGATTTTATTGCTTTTTCTATTTTAATTCATGTATGAATTTATAATTTAAGAATTGTTTTCGCTCTTTATCTTATGAATTTGGGTGGAACGGAAGTATGACCCTCTTTCTATTTGAGTTCTTGTATAACTTGGAAAAGCTCTTTACTTGACAGCTTGAAAACATATTCTCCTAAATTTTAATTATCTGGATTTAACGGGATACGTGACATATAATCCTTTTATTTTTGGGTAATTAGAGTTTTTGTGGCATATAAACTGGAATTTGATCATCACCCTCTACTTGGAATTAATTGACCAAGGAATTGGTTGTTGATGAAAATTAGGGGAGACTAGAAAGGTCTAAGGAATTAGGGTCTAGTCACATATAATTTGCCATAAATTAAACCCTGCATGATTAAAATAATTAGTAAGAAAAGTTAATCCGGAAAAATAGATAACTCTGAAACCTTAACTGCTTTCTCAATAGTTTATTCCCAACTTATTTATCTGCCTATCTTCAATATTCTTTATATTATTTAATGTCTTTTATATTGCCCAAACATTACTTTCTATTTGCCTGACTAAGTCTATCACTCAATTATTGTTGCTTGATCCATCAATTTTCGTGGGATTGACCCTCACTTACCTGAGGTATTACTTGGTACGACCCAGTGCACTTGCCGGTTAGTTTGTGGTTGTAAATTCCGCACCAGTGAGATATACCCGCCTGGCTAGATGTAGTGGCACTGATCCAATGATCCACTTACTCCGGAATGTTGTGAGATATACCTGCCTAGGTAGATGCAGTGGTTAGCCCCCACTTGCTCCCAGTCGAGGTTTATTTGAGATTTGTGAAATTATCTGAGTTTTGGATTTCCTTGGGTAGATGCAGTGGGTCGGCTCCACTTGCTCCAGGTTGAGATCCGAGATTCTGTTGACCCTGCATCGTAAGATGTGGCCGGACACTTAGACCTTTCCGGATAAGCTCTCCCCCATGGATATTTTATTTTGATTTTCGAGCTTGGGGATGCGCACTCGCAGGGACTGTCCAGTGGTTAGCTAGCAGGACATGTCGGTTTGGCTATGTAACCGACATATGATATCATCAGCCATAGGGGAGGCATACATCATTTGCATATGTTTGACTTGTTTGGATTTGCCTATTTGTTTTGGATTGCTAAATTGTACATATATGCTATGTTACTTGATTAAATGCTACTTGCCCTACTTGTACCTTAATTGTGTATTACTTGTCTGTATTGCTTGTGTTTGCACAACTGAGAGGTCCCTCATGCGGGTGTCGGTCGACGCTGAGGGTTGTTCTTATTGAGATGGAGTAATGATATGATTAATTTAAAATGATGATTATTGAATGAGATAATTTGAGTTCCCTGGGTAAACGCAGTGAAGTGATTTCACTACTCTAGGTAGAAAATGAGATAATTTGAGCTCCCTGGGTAGACGCGGTGAAGTGATTTCACTTGCTCCAGGTGAGGATATGAGGTAATGATATAGAATTGCTGAGACAGAATAGCTGGGGATGGTTTCGTTTATAACTGGTTGTGAATTGTCGAAGAGTTAGGAAGTTTGGAAGCATGAGGAACATGAATTAGATTTAGCATTCGCTTATGACAGTTGCTTGTTTATGAATTAGCGAGAACATATGGTGAATATTTGGTGGATGGAAGTTTAGGATGTTTAGTGAGTTTTTATTATAATGCATTGTATTTATTTGACACTTTTACCGTACTGGGAACCCATGGGTCGGGGATTCTTATTCTGTATATATCTCTTGTTTTTCATATGCAGGTCCAGATGCTCAGCAGTGAGCTGTGATTTGTCTGAAAGACAGCGAAGACCTCTGAGATTTCTTATTTACTTTTGCTTAGATTCTCTCCGCTTTTGTTTTTAAAGAACTCATGCTATGTATTTAATCCTTTTGAAAACTTGCCTATAGAGGCCCTTGTGTATCATTTGGGAGAGATTAGGAGATATGGTTGTCAAATTGCTTTTATACTGTACCCTAGCCGGCCTAAACTTCCCAGATCGCGACTAGTGGCTATTTCCTTATATTATATATCTATATAATGTCCTTTTCTTATTCTCCTTAAGGCCTTTTTCTATATATCGCTTTCGACTTCACGCTTTATCTTCTAGTTGTCGATGCGTGAATGATACGATTTTACGATTTTATTTTTACTCTTTTCAGACTTTTCGATTAATACTTCTTTCAATTTTATTTGTAATTATATATTAAAAATCCCCTTGAGAGTCGTACCACCTTATTATCATTGACTTATGACTCTAGCATAAAGATTTGAATATTAGGGTGTTACAAAAACGACTTCATTTTTATCACGTTGTACAGGGAACTAATTCATTTATAATACGAAATGTTTCGTCTTTACCGCCACATCATGCAGTTAATTACTACCACATCATGCAGTTAATAGTTACGTAGCATCTCTTCGTTATTTTTTTCACCGTAAAAAACACCTCAAAACTTTCATGTTACCCTTAACATGTCTAACCTTCTCACCCCAACCTTAATGAATTATACATTTATGCTCCTCTCTAACCAAATAAGTTTTTTTTTTGAGTGTCTGCGGGCCCAATAACGAATCAAAAAAACCTTCGCAGATACAAACACCCCTAATTTGACCCAGCACTCGAAGATTGTCCTAACAGACTTTCAACACAGAAAAATCATGTTTTAGCATTTTATGTCACAACATGGCTCGACTCAACGGAGCCTCCTACCATGGCTCAACAAAATCTCTTGTAAATAGCCTGTTCTATTCTACAAGAGGAGTAGTGCACGTGTCACTTTGCCATTTATGGAGAGAGAATTTCTATACATTTTTATCAACTTTGACTTGAATACTAGAACGATCATTTTTGTAATGGCCCTTAAGAGAAACGATGTTATTTTAAATTTTTGGTTTTTTTTTTTTGGATGAATCTTTTTTATCAAAATAATGCCATTTGAACCTGCATGAAAATGACGTATATAGAAGACTAATAATTTTTTCATGATATGATATGTTTTATCTTTATTGCCACATCATGTAGTTAATAGTTACGTAGAATTTCTTCGTTAATTAACTTATCAAAT
>NC_029790.2:122329080-122340944 GCF_000816755.2 Arachis ipaensis
TATAAATTTATTTTAATGTTATCCTTAATATATTATTAATTAATCTCAATCGTGTTTATTGTTTAAGGTTCTTTAGAATTAAAGAGTGATCGTCAATTTCGTTCATTTACTTCCTAACCACAAGATAATTAAGTCAGAGAGAATGAAATCATTGAATGATTAGTCTAACATTTTTATTATATTAATTCTCAAATTAAATTGATCAAATTCAAAACTCAATATCAACTTAATTGTTATTTCTCAATTTTTTATTTTTTACTTTAGCATTTCTTGATCATTGAACTGCTTTTACATGCCACAACGTATGTTCCAAGAGGTTTGGCAAATGAGGAAGATTATGCAAGACCCACGAAATTATCATGTTTAAAGTGAATAGAAAAACTTCCAAGTGTACCCGCCATTTTATTGGTATCTTAGTGAACTAAGTACGAATCAGTAACCAGAATGAATTTTGTTCTGTTGTGTTACGTTCAATCTCGAAAAAGTAAAAGGAAGAACATGGAAAAGACGGCTGAGGGTAGTTCTTTTGGCAGCCATGTGTGCCTATAAGAATATAAGATAGGTGTAGAGCTGAGCCAGCCAGGTAAGTGGTTGATTACTGATTGTTGGACTCAACGGTCGACTTGATGCGCCTTTCAAGATGCAACCCGGTTCATCGTTAGATCCTCTAACTTAGTTGACAAAAAATTTGTATTTTTGTTTTGTTGGAATAATTTTTTGTCACAACATATTTGTCCAATTTTTAAATGATTCACCTCTAGCGAAATTTCGGGTGCAAGAACAACCCCCTACTACACAACAACCTTGAACAGTTCACACTAATAAAGATCTGCGCCTAGTTTCTTCTTTTATACAGGTCATGAAAGACTGTTCACCCGGACCATGAAGAAGCATCGAACACAAAATATGAGCCATATCCACACAAAGCCAGTGTCCATTACCCAACTTTCCACTTTGCATGTCATTGATTTCTTTGCCTACATATCCGAGAGAGAGTGTGCTAAGCTTCTTTATGTTAGTAGATGAGTTTAGAGTCCGTAGTCGCGGAACCATGGGGCTAGCATGGGCAATGGTCCCCCAAAATCCTCAAAATCTTTATGCATATATGATTATTAAATTGTTATTTATTTTTAGGTTTGGTTTTTTATGTTTATTAATTACTAAACATAATTTTGGTATTGTTCCAGATCTGGTATTTGGGTCCCAAACAGCCCAATAACGATCCGGTCGCCAAGTCTATAAGTCATCCTAACAGCCCAAAAAGGTCAAAAAACAGAAAATCAATAACTAACATTTAAATTCAAATACTTATCTATCTTAAGATCATATCCCCCATCCAGAGTGCTTTTGTGGGTGGCCGCCTGATTCAAGATAATTTGGTTATAGTTCAGGAAATGTTTCATGATCTGAATAGAAAAGGAACGAATGCTTCCAGGAATTTAGCTATTAAGATTGATATGAACAAAGCCTATGATATGGTGGAGTGGTCTTTCTTAGAAGCTACTTTGAGGGCTTTTGGGTTTAACCCGCATTGGATAATGTTGTTAATGAAGTGTGTCAGCCAAGTAAGTTATAAGATTAAGATTAATGGTTTTTTATCGGAGGCCTTTGAGCCGCGGAGGGGTCTTAGGCAGGGGGATCCCCTATCGCCGTACCTTTTTATAATAGCAGCTGAGGTTTTTACTATTCTTATGGATAAGGCTAAAGAAGAGGGTAGAATCTCGGGAGTTAAAATCGCCCCTACGGCACCAGCCATCTCACACCTTCTCTTTGCGGATGACTGTATAATCTTCTCAAAAAACAGCGAGGAGGAAATTTATCAGCTCATTACCATTTTGAATGTGTACACTGAAGCTTCAGGGCAGAGAATCAACTTGGACAAATCTGGGATTACGTTTGGGAACCTAATTCCTATCAGGACTAGAGTAGAAATAGAAGAGATTTTAGGCTTGTCAGCTTGGGATAATCCAGGTAAGTATCTTGGGATCCCTGCCTACTGGAGAAGATCTAAGAATAGTGCTCTCAGTTGGATTGAGGACAGAGTGGTGGATAAGCTAGGAGGGTGGAAACAAAAACTTCTTAATCAAGCTGGGAAGGAGGTGCTCATCAAATCAATTGTTCAAGCATTACCTGCTTATACTATGAATGTGGTTCTTTTTCCTAAAGGCTTTTGTGAACGGCTTAGTAAGAAAATTGCCAAGTTTTGGTGGGCTTCCTCAGGTAATGAAAGAGGTATTCATTGGAAGAGTTGGGATAAGTTGTGTGCTAGTAAAAAGGATGGAGGTCTTGGGTTTAAGGATTTATATTGTCAGAATATAGCACACTTAGCTAAACAAGCGTGGAGAATTTTGGAAAATCCTAATGCGATTTGGGTTCAAGTGCTAAAGGCTATTTACTTCCCAAAAGTCGGTTTTAAGGATGCTAAGGTGGGAAGGGCAGCATCATGGATGTGGAAAATTCAAGGCAGGAATTTTCTTTTGAGAAATGGAAGATGGTTGATAGGAAACGGAGAGCGAGGAAGAATTCTGGAGGATAAGTGGATCATGAACTTGGATAAGGATCTTGTTGTTAGAAACCTCGATATTGAGTTTGTGAAGGGTCTGATTATTCAGGGAGAGGGGTGGAATATGGATAAGTTAAAGTTGTATTTTGATGGAGCTTCTGTTGATAAAATCCTTAGAACCCCAGTAAGTCTTTTTGGTAGGGAGGATAGTTTTTGCTGGCCTTTCAGATCGGATGGCATTTACACGATCAAGACGGGATACCATGTTGCTAGGAACGAAAGGCGCATACAGAACAATAATCCATCCACCAGCGAAGACTTAAAATCCTTATGGCAGGAAGTCTGGAACTTGAAAGCTCCTCAAAAAATCAAAACCTTTTTATGGCGGGCCTCGCATAATATTCTTCCCATTTTTGGTAATCTTTTTCATAAAAGAATCACTAATACACCTATGTGCCCTATCTGTTTGCAGGAACCAGAGACCACTGAATATGCATTGCTACTGTGTCCCTGGACAAGACCGGCTTGGTTTGGAGCACAAATTCAATGTTGTCCTACGACCCTAACAGTTTCCTCTTTTGGGAAGTGGATGATGGAACTTTTACGAAAAATGAAGTTGAGTGCAGGGGCTAGTTATGATCTATGGAGCAGTAAGGTTGCTTTTCTAGTCTGGGAGGTGTGGAAAGCGAGGAATCTAGCTATATATCAGCAGACTATTCCTAATCCTTTACTAGTGATTCGCAAAGCTAATCTGATGGAACTAGAATTTCGGGAATTATCAGAGCAACCAGCAAAGCATACAACTACTGTATCGAGATTAGCCAGCAGGGTTACCTGGAGACCGCCACTGCAAGGTTGGATCAAATGCAACGTTGATGTCGCTTTCATCGACGCTCAATCTGTGGGGGCTGTGGCTGCAGTATTTAGAGACCATAATGGATCCCTCCTCTCGGGAATTAATTCCACCATAGTTGCAGGTTCGCCATTGGCTGCGGAAGCATTAGCAATTAGGGCAGCTTTAATTATGTCACAAAATTTCCTGATGCAGAAGATTATCATAGAATCAGACAATCAAATACTTATTCAGGCACTAAAGTCACATGCATCAATTGCAGAAATTCAAGTTGTACTAGATGACATCCTTCATTTAGCAAGAATCATTTCAAGTTGTGGTTTTACCTGGGTGCCAAGAGAAGCAAACTCATTAGCGCATGAAGTGGCGAAACTCACTCGGCAGGGAACTCTCCACCAAAACTGGATCAGGGATAAGCCAATCTTGATCAGAAACATCCTACGCAAGGATAATGTGGCTGTTTCAACCTTCGGAAACAGAATAGGTTTGTAGGCAGGAGTCCTTGGGTGCACACGAGGTCTAATGAGGTTGATCCAGCGGACAACTCGGCACTTCAAGGGTCTGTGCGGACAATAGAGGTTGTGGTTCAAGCAATGAAGGGCATGGCGGTTGTTGCATTGCTGGAGGAGTCCTCAAACTGATCATGTTCCTGTCCCTGAAAATCGTCACAAATAGTCAGGGGACCATCACAGGCTGCACACTACTTTCACACATTATAATCTTCTTAGCTGTCTCAATTAAAACTCTAACCTGTTGCTCAGACAGTGGCTTGCTCTGCATGTGCTATTCGGAAGCGTGTTGGTGAAAGGGGCTTCCCCGCTCTCTACCCTATGCGGAGGAACATCGACTATGGGGTGGCAATTTCGTTGGGAAGGTTATCGAAGCATCACCGTTGCAGTCAGAGTGTGGGAGTGGCGACAGAGAACTTCGCAATCGTGCAGAAGGGAGCTTCATTTGCAGGTAGTAAGTGACAGCACAGAAGGGTCGAGCTCCATTTGCCGCTTGTGGAACAATGGCGCAGAAGGGAGCTGCTGGGGAGCAATCATCGGATTGGGTGGGGCTTGGGTGATCCTTTGGCTTGCTGTGCTTTGGGCCTCTTGTGGCCCTGGCGCTGGTCCAAAAAAAAAAAAACTTATCTATCTTAGTTAAATAGATAAGACAAGATAATAAGACAAACTATATTTAGAGAGCTAAAACTCCCTCAGGTACAGTATGCACTTCTAACCCTTATTCATACTTTTCAGATTCACTCTGTCTTGAGCGTTGAAGTGTCTTTAAAGTTACTATCCTCTATTGCTCCAGAGATCCAATCACGTCATCACCAAGACCAACAAGTTTCCAATTCTTCCCTCAACTCAATGGGGTCTTGTACATGTATAAATTTATCTAATTTTATTATTTCAAATATAATTTTATAGATACTACCAAGCCACTAATAAGAGAAGCCTGCACCAGGGACCGCAGAAAATACTCTTCATGCAATCGCACCACAATTCACAAGAAAATTTGTACACTTTATAATTAGGGGTGTCCACGGATCGGATCGGATATGATATCCACACTTTTTAGTGTCCGCACATTTGCAGATCGGATCGAATCGGATATCGGATATATCCGCATAATTAAACCTTCTCTTTTTAATCATATTTCTATGTAAAAATATTTCGATAAAAATATTTCTTTCATACTTTTAAACTTATTTATTCCTAAAATATTTTTAATCAAACTTTCTCTAAATAACAAAAATAAAATAATACAATATATGAATAATAATTACTAACTAAAACATACAAACAAGTAAATATAATACCAAACATATTTATTTATTTATTTTTTAATTATTATAGTGCGGATCTGCGGATCCGCAGATCGGATATGCGAATATAGAGCAGATATCCGCAGGGTGCGGATCGGATCCGATCCGATCAATTTGTGGATCGGATCGTATTCACAATTTTCGGATCGGATGCGGATATTTACTGCGGATCTGCGGATACGATCTGACCCATGAACACTCCTATTTATAATACTCCTCATTTTAAGTAAATACATCAAAAAAAGTTGCATCCACAATGTCAACCGTCAACAAATTTATAGGGTTCAAATTTAAAGTACATTTAGATATACTGCTATCGGTGAAATTCTTTCTAAAGAATTAGTAAGAATAAGAGTGTAAGACTTTTAAAATAAAAAATAAAAATAAAAAGAATATTTTGGCGCCTTTATTTTGATATGAGAGACACGTCATCAATTTTTTGAGAGTCTTCTCCGATAAGCTTCTCGGCTCTGCAGTAACCCAGTCTATACACAATACACTATACACTATACACTCCCGAGTCTAACGTTTTTGTTCCTTCTTTCTATTTCCCACTTCTTCCGCGCCGTTTCACCCTCACCATCACCGAAAAGCCCACTTCCCCGATGAGGAAATCACTGAGGTTATCTTCCATTGGCCTCGCTGTCAACGACGTTCGGGAACCGCCGGTAATCTCAATTCCAGCTTCAATTTCAATTCCCTCTTCAATTACACCCTAAATTCATGTCCTTAGATGTTTTACCTTTTTTCAGGTTAGGAATTTCAGGACTCGATTTTCCCTAACATCTTTCGCCAAGCGTGTTCAACAACTCACGGAGGAGCAAGTATCAGCAATACTGAAGACTGGTTTCGGGAACTTGTTATCGGTCCCCAATCATTCACTTAGCAAAGTGCTGCTAACAGAATTAATGGAAACTTGGAACTGCGAGAAGCAAGCTTTTGTGCTCGATTCAGGTGAAATTCGTATGACATTGTTAGATGCTGCTCTGATATTGGGGCTTCGAGTGTTTGGAAAACCGGTAGTGTTGAGAGAGGGGGAGCCATTCTCCGAATTGGAAGAGTTGTATGGTGCAACAAAGGGGAAGAGGAAGGTGGAAATGAAGTCCCTTGAAGAGAGGCTTGATTCGATTGGGGGAGTTATGAGTGATGAGTTTGTGAGGACCTTCTTGCTTTACACAATTGGGACCTTTCTTTCCTCCAATGGGAAAGTGGATTCCCGGTACTTGTTGTTTCTTGAGGATTTGGATGAGGTTTGTGAGTTTGCTTGGGGTGCTGCTGTTGTTGAGGATTTGGCTCAGTGGCTTGACAAGAGGAAAGAAAACAATGTGCAGTATGTGGGTGGCTGCCTTATATTTCTCCAAGTATGTTCGATATATCATCAAAATTTTTCTGAGATTTATGAGTGCCTAAAGATTGTGTTTATGCTGATTTGTTCTTTGTAGCATTAAATTTGAATATTGATGTGATTAATTAATGTCAATGTATTCCAGCAATGAATTGCACTGAATTGAATCTTTTTATGATTGGGATCTCGTTTTGGTATTGCTAATTTGAATTAAAATAATCTCCGTATTTAGAATTAGCATTTTTCAGACATTTTGTGCTTTTTTTTTTTGGTCATGATGTGGCTCTTTTGAGCTTGTCTTTTCATACTTAAATTGAATTTAACAAAGGTTCTAGTATACATTGTATGAAGTGAAATATATGAATAAGGCGTCTATGCTGTAAATTTCATTGTTCATCAGAGATTGTTGTTTTAAGTTTTGTTTCTATTTTGGTGAACAGATATGGTCTTTTGAGCATTTTGATATAGCACGGCCACAGTTGCAAGGTCATGATTTGACCTTTCCTCGTGTATGTCGATGGGACAATAGCAAACCTATTCAAAGGCAAAAGCTTACTTTAAGGCTTAAGGACCTAAATGATGACCAGGTAAACTAAAAGCTTGCTTACAACTTTGATGGTTGTGGAGCTTATTCACTATGGTTTCTGTATTCTACTATAACATGGAAGATGGAGAAAGCATATTTCTGTCAAAGCTACTGCGACTTTTATCTTATGCTATACCATATTCGGTCGTTATTTGAAGATTTATTGATTGAAATGGCAAAAGTGTGTCCTTTGAGTTTACTGTATAGTGTAACTGGAATCTGCAGAAAATATATTTGGTGTTTGAACTTTGAATTATGACAATTGCCTTGAATTTGTTTGTCCGACTGAAGTCTCAAAAACTTTGGTGAAAACAGAAAAGGAATGTAAAATGCTTTTAATTCCTTTGTAGTTTATTATCTATGTATCTGCAGGTAATTTGGACACTTCAACCTACTTCTAGTGAATTGCAATTAGAGATTATCAAAGAAGCACTTGGGGTGCTGAGTGACAGCACAGAGCTTGAAAGTGCAGAAAACTCTTTGGCAAGCACGTCAAGCAATGTGAGTTATACTTTGTTGTTTTTATTGTGCATAAAGTTTGCAAATATGAGGTTGCTTCATTCCAATGTGTATGCCACAAAACACAGGTTGATCTTTCTATTTGTTAGAAGGCTTAAAAATGATTGGTTTTATTGAGACATTGCTGGCATTTGAGTGAAAGCATTTGGTGTTGGTAGTCAAGTCTTGTTCAAACTTTCTGATGACTGCATTTTGTTTGAAATTTGAATAGATCAATGTTCTAGAGCTTAGTTCTTATATTTAAATACTTTGTGGGATTATCATTTTTCGTTCTTATTATTGACTGCAAATTTGACAATGGTAGGTTCATGAAGTAGATTCAGAGTCACAGCTTAGTATCTCTAGCAAGGTACATAGAGAGGAGGATGAGTATTATCCTGAAAACCTGGAAGTGAAGGACAATCCCAAAAAGTCAAGCACAAGTAACAGAGAATACACAGAGCAGAAGATCAATCTTGAAAAACTTATAGTGCTAGACACCCCTCCAAACTTGGGAACTTGTAACACAGATTATCAAGAGCAGGAGATCAATCTTGAAAACCAGGTAGTGGAGGATACCCCACCAAAGTTGAACACTTACAATGGAAGATATGAAGAAATGGAAAATCTGATAGTACTGGACACACCTCCAAATTTGAGCTGTTCTGGTAAAGTTCATGGACAGAAAGAGATGAATCCTGAAAACCTCATAGTTGATGACACACCAAAGTCGAACACTTACAATGGAAAATATGAAGAAATGGAAAATCTGATAGTAGAGGACACACCTCCAAATTTGAGCTGTTCTGGTAAAGTTCATGGACAGAAAGAGATGAATCCTGAAAACCTCATAGTTGATGACACCCCTACAAGTACAGGCATTGTTGATGAAGTAACCAGAGAACAGAAGTTGAGCCTTTCTGAGGTGAGTTTTAATTCTTCTTTTTGTTTTCAGATTCCGTCAAAAATTTGTTGTCCCATACATTTTTATAAAATTTTTCTTATACGTATGTATCCACACTCAGATATCATATAATTATTTGAATACCAGGATGAATTAAGAAAGAGAAATGTCATGCTAGAAGAGAAAAATGTTGAATTGAAGATGAAAGTAGGCCAAGTAATGGAGAAAAATAAACAATTTGAAGAAGAGATCGCTGAGTTGAAGAAAGAGCTGGATAGATTGAGAGAAGAGAACAGAGGGTTAAGGCTCTATAGTACCTTTGCTGATGAAGTCGAAAGGCATCTTTTGGATTATGAAACAAATTGAATCTGAGCTATCGTGACCACTACAACTAAATCTTGTTCCATTAAGGTTTGAAGGTATATAACAGTAATTTTGCATAGCGTAGAATATTGAGAAGCTCGGTGTATATATTATTAGTTAGCAATGTAAATAAACGGTATCTAATTTACATGTAGTGTTAGTAGGTTTCTTTTTAGATGCAACCATGAATTGTAACTAGGACTATTTATGTTCTTGTTTTTTGTATACTACGTAGCAGATTGCTCATGTACTTTTCAAAATAGCCATTGAAATTCAAATCATATATTATTTTCCCCTATTCTTTAAGAATGACCCGACAATGTATTTTAGTTAAATTATATTATTTAAAATGTATATTGCTGCTGACCATTATTTATTCATATTCAAAATTAGTAATTTTTCATATAACTGGGTGCCTTGTGTTTTAGGAAAAGAAAAAAAATGAAATGTACTATACTACTACCAAGATGAAAAGAAACATATCGTTATCAACTTATCATACAAACCACAGCTGCTTAATACACATTTCTTGTTTCATAGTACCTTCCTAGTAAGTAATAGAACTACGCATTATTGCGCTACAACAAGAAGACGATGATATAAGCTAGCAGACACACATACAAGAACATTAGTTGTAGAAAGCTTTGAAGGAAGCAACTTTTCTAGTCATTAAATTGATAATAAGTCATGTGACATTATTTGGACACATTACTACTAAGTAATAACATCCCTCTTCAGCTACTGCTCCACTTATCTTCAAACTTACTGCACTCTGCGAAACCAAAAGAGAGAAATATATTATAATACAAAAATAGCCAAATAGGTGTTAACAGAGAGTACCTAATTAATTAGGAACAGACAGTTCACGGCATAAATAATAATAATAATAAACTATTGTTTTCAATATATTGTGTTTTTTATAAGCTTGCTCCAAACAATCAACAAAGTGAAAAACAAACTTAAGTAGTACGAAGAGACAAACAAAGAATAAAGCAGGTGTGGATCTATCACCATCTGCTGCTATACCACCTAATGGGAATTCCAGTATATATAAGCTTTCTAAATTTAGGAACTTGTTTGAGATATATGCATTTGTACATATATAGAGCATAAAAGCAAATAATGGGAACACAATATCTACACCTAATGGTGATGTAAGGCAAGCATAAAGAATATATTATGTATTAAAAATGTCATGTCCACACCAAAAAATCAGCTACCATAATGTATTTGTATTTGTGTATAAAAACATATATTGTTTAACTTATTTTTAATATGTATTTTATACGAGTGACTGATTTTTTTTTTTCTTGGATTTTCTACATATGTCACATAGCACTTTTCTTAGGGGAAAAAAAGTTTATAGACATATGTATGTGAACCTGCTGCAATCAATATTGGGACTGATCTGGTAAGAAATGTTGACACCACATTTCTTTGGAACGGCAGCAGCATTGACAATGTTAAAGTTAGTGTAAGGGACTCCAACAATGGAGCTTTTAATGCAGTTGCATACGGCTTGCCGGTCCGGGGTGGTCCGAGCGGTGTTAAAGACGGTCCTAACCCCATTGCAGCACCCTTGAGGCACCGTGTTCCCCCCATACAATATGTATGACAAGCATGGCATGAGCTCGTTTGTGAGTTGGCCGCATGACACGGCTGCTTCCGCCTTTGGAACGGTGGTTGTTACACTCAGTGCCGCGGCGCAGACGACCGCACAGCATACCAATCTCACCACAAGATTGTTGCTAGCCATGGTTGATATTCTCTCTAGTGAAATATCTAATGATGTGTACTATAGTTTTGTGTATGGGTTGGCATTCCATTGCATTGTGATCATATTTATAACGGGAGAAAGGGTACTATATGGACCAACTGGTATGTAAGACCTACAGTTGCTTGAAAGCTACAAGTGACTTTCAAGTATTTTTTTTCTTTCATCATCATTAAATTTCAAGTATTTTTAAGACATAATTTTACACATGGTAAAATAAGACTTTTTTATTTAAATAAAAAATTTATTATTTATCATTTTGATTAAAAATGAGAAGAATAATTATCATTTTGTGTAATATTGTATCGTAGTTTCGCATTCTACGTTAGAAATTGGAGAGAAAATGGAGGCCGGTTTTCTTAGAAATGAAAACATATTGTGTAAATACTGTGTAATATACTGTAATGGTAACTTTGTGTATTTTTCTCTAATATATATATCGTGTCTTTATGTGCGACAATAATTTAAAATTAAGATATCTGTATTTTCCCTAATTTGTTTTGTTATGTATTGGTACTTTGTAGACGATAAGTACTTATATATATAAAAAATGATTTGAAGTATCATATTTTCTTGAATAGTTAAACTTATTTAAGTTGTGCTCATTGTTGCCAATGAGTTATAGTTCAAATGGCATAGTCTTCTCATACTCAATTGAAAAGTTGCAGGTTCGAGTCTCCTATCTTTGGTAAAAAAAAAAAAAAGTTATGCTCACTGTTGGAAGGTAACATTTTGGGATACAGATTGAAAGAGAAGAAATCAGATGAATTCTTTCTCTTGTTTTTCATTTCTTTTTTTCATTTTTTTTATAACAATCAATGTCTCTCTGTATTCTATGTAGATTTAACATTATGTATGTGTGGCCAATGAGTAATAGCTCAAATGCCATAAACTCCCCATACTCAATTAAGAGGTTGCGGGTTCGAGTCTCCTATCTTTCCAAATTTTGCCAATGAGTAATAGCTCAAATGACATAGTCTCCTCATACTCAATTAAGAGGTTGCAGGTTTGAGTCTTCTATCTTTGATAAAAAAAAAAAAACAAAACATTATGTATGTGTGTATGTAAGTGTTTCTCAAGAAAATAATATCCTTCAATGTGTATAATGGTTCTCTCCTCAGTATATCTATGAATTGAACAGTATGCTGGTAAATTGGTCAAATCTTTTTGAGGACCGCATATATACACTGATAAAAAAATATTATAATTTTTTAGATATATT
>NC_029790.2:122341322-122347321 GCF_000816755.2 Arachis ipaensis
TATATTTAGGATTTGAATTTTGAGGAGAAAGTAATTATTTTGATGTATTTTTATTAGAAATTTGATTTGGGTGGAATAAATATTATTCACTTGGTTTTTTCATTATATTTTTTAAAAAGTGAATGCTACCATACCCTCTTTAAAGTAACATCTAAGTTACGTTTTTTGATGTGTTACATACTAATTTGATATTTATTTTAATACATTTGCTATATATTTATTAAAATATTAATTTAAAAATTTTCTTATATTAACTAAATTCTAAACTAAAATATTGATGTAACAAATTAAAAACAGAAACACAAATTAGTAATACCATGAAAATTTTTAATTTGAAAAGTTTATCATGTCAAGTAGATCTTTAAATTTGAAATTTTATTCTATACAATTTGGTTTCGAATTATATAAAAAAAAAAGAGAAAATTGAAACACTTTATATCTTGTTTTTTAAAAATTAATGTAGCTAGTTTGTAATTATTTTTTATGAAAGTCTGAATTTTTATTTAATTTTTGTTAGAAATCAAAGATTTTGTGTGAAAAATAAAGAGTAATATATAACATTATTTTTCAAATATTTTTTTGAATTTCCAACAAGTTTTAATGATCCGAAATCAATTTCTTATTTTTTATTTTATTAGATAAATTAGTCATCCAACAAATTTTACTAAAAATTTAAAATAAATAAACACCCATTAGAATATGACATATCAGAAAAGATAACTTAGCTTACATGTTATTATAGAGAGAGTAAGGTAACATTTACCTTTTTTAAATTAGGGGTGCACAAGACCCGCTCCGGCCCGAAGACCCGGACCGGACCCGATGACTTCGGGACTAATTTGGCCCGGCTTCGTTATGGTTCGGTTAGACCCGAAGTTTCAATAGATGGCCCCGGTTATTTATTAAATCGGGTTCGGGCCAAGCCTCGGGTCACCCGACCCCGGCCCGTTGGACCCGTGTAGTTGTTTGCTACTTATTATTTTATTGTTATCGGTTGGTATGACACTATAAATTATTATTATTATTATTATTATGTTAATCTTGTGTTGGTTGTTAACTTTGTTTTAATTGTCTTTTGAACTTTGAATGTTTAATGTGTAATTGATATAATTATTATTATGAAACTTTAAATTATTATTATTAGATTCTAAATTATTATTATGCGAATGTTGCATTGTTATGGAATAATTATTTTTCAAAATTTAGAGGTTCAAAAGATGTAGAATCTAATTTTTGGTGATGTCGTGATAAAGTTGATCAAGACCCGGGATTCACCCGGTCTAGACCCGGCTTAAGTGTGGCCCAAAAATAACACGATTTCATCGGGTCTAGGGTCGGGTAAGAGTCTCATAAATAGACCCGGTCATTATTTAGGGTCGGGTTCGGGTCACGGCGAACCCGGCTTCACCCGGCCCCATGGGCACCCCTATTTTAAATTATGTAGTTGTTTTTCTTTTTTCTTTTTTCCACCTAATAAAATAAGATTTTGTTGTTGTTCTTGTTGGCGTCTCTTTTTTTTTTAAAGATATGTGTAATAAATCAAATTACCACTTGTAACTATGTTTTTATTTAGAGAAAGTTTTAGAAACCAATTTGGCACAATTAACATTGTAGCTAACACTAACATAAAAGAAAAAAACTGAAACTCTTTAAAATAAGTATATTCAAAATTCAAGTAAAAGAAAGGGCAATTTACGTTATTAAATTGTTTCATCCTTAATATTACGTAAATACATTGATTCACAATTCTATATAAATCGCTACTGACAGTAGCGGTTTACAGGTGTGTATAAACCGCTACAACCAGTCGTGGTTTATATGTATGCGTGTGTGAGGATAAACCGCTGTAGGCTATAGCGGTTTACGTGTAGTGTGCTGCCTATATAGTCAAATTATACAAAATTAAATAAAAATTAACTAAGTTCCATACAAAACTAAGTTCCATACAAAAGAACATGTATTAATAGAAATAATTAAAAATTTTATATGAATAATGAGTACTAAAAATTCCGTTACAAAAATATAACAACATGCATTAGAGAATATAAAAAAAAATTCTAAAAAAACATATTACTATGAACAAACAAAATAAATAAAAAATTGATTAAAAAAATCAAAACTTATAAAAACTGATAATTATTCTTGATTTTTTTATTACAAATAAAATCGAATGACAATATAACAACATAGAATATAAAAAAAAATTCTAAAAAAACATATTACTATGAACAAACAAAATAAATAAAAAATTGATTAAAAAAATCAAAAATCAAAAAAACTGATAATTATTCTTGATTTTTTTATTACAAATAAAATCGAATGACAAAATTAGCAAAAAAATAATATTTTTTTAAATTATTTTTCAATTTAATAATTGTACATCACGTAAAAACTACACTTAGTTATTTCCAGTGAATAAGAGTTAAAACATAGAAGTCATGTTTGGCTTTAAAGAAAAGAAACAGACAAACAAAAAATTTCTGATATTTAACAAGAAAAGTCTAATTAAAAAGATGTTGCAGCGAGTACAATACATAAGCCTATATTAAAATCCACGATTATAAAAATAAGTAAAAATATAAATATATAATAATTAATTTTAGTAATTTATTTTAGTATATAAATAATATTTTTAATCAAACATATACAAAATAAAAAGATACGTGAGTACATAAAAATAGGGAGATATATAGGTGTATTATACACATAATATATTAAAACAGTATTTTTTGTTCTTGTTTTTTGTGTAATTTACTCTCTAACTGAACTATATATGACCTCCATTAATTCTTAGAAGATAGTACAATTTACATTATTTTTTAAAAAATATATACATGTGACTTTTGTTTATTTAATTTTCAATAAAATTATTTGGTATAACATTTATATTTTAATTACAATATAAGGAGACGAAACTATATATATGTATTGAAAATTAATTTTAACTTTTTCAGTTAACATTTTTTGTTAAAATTTTTTTTGTTTTATTTTGATTTCTTTTTCATCTATTTGGAAGCAGAATCTCAGACTGAGAAAGGGGACAATAATTCCTTTAAATTTTAATTTTTTTCATATAAATTATATATAAATTTTAATTTTATTTTTTAAATTTTTATTTTTATTTTATTTTATTATAAAATTAATTTTTGGTTATTCTTTAATATTTTGCCTAGTTTCGTCATTGTATCTATATATTATTTTATCATCTAATTGTTCATTTTTTGTTTGAAATAGACACACTACATGTAAACCGCTATAGCCTATAGCGGTTTACACTCACACACGCACACACGTAAATCGCTGCTGCCAGCAGCGGTGGTTTACACTCACACATGCATACACGTAAATCGCGGCTGGTTGTAGCGGTTTATGCACACCTGTAAACCGCTACTGCCAGTAGCGATTTACATAAAATAGTGAAACAATGCATTTGCGTATTGAAATTGGAAACAATGCATTTGCGTAATATTGGGGGTCAAACAATTTAAAAACGTAAATTGCCCTATAATTAATGTTAACTGATTCTAATTATACTTTAACATCCTTCCTCAAATTAAAGTGTGAGTTAAAGATATCATTTTGAGTTTAGATACTAGAGTCCGAAAACGAGTAGAGTGATGAGCCTTTGTGAAAATATCAGCAGTCTGATCCAGAGTCCCAACAGCTATGAGACAAACAACATTAATAAAGAGACGTTACCGGACAAAGTGACAATAAATTTCAATGTGTTTAGTGTGTTTGTGAAAAACATCATTATAGACAATCTGAATAGCAATGTGGTTGTTACAAAAAACATCAGTTGGAGACGACTAAGGAGCACTAAAGTCTTCGAGAAGCCAACAAATTGAGATAACTTCAGTAGTAATGTTAGCGAGAGTACGATATTCAGCTTCGGTGCTTAATCGAGCAGTAAACGTTTGCTTTTTAGTTCGCCAGAAAATGAAAGAATCACAAGAAACAAATAATAACCAGTAGTAGAACGACGATCAGTGGGATCACCAGCCCAATCAACATCATAGTCTGCTTGAAGAGTTAAAGATAAATGGGCTGAAAAATAAAGGCCATGAAACAGAGTGCCTTTGATGTAGCGCAGAATTGCCGCATAGTGAGTAGTACGAGGAGGTGACAAAAACTGGCTAAGAACATGAACTGAATAGGCGATGTCGGATCGTGTGATACTCAAGTAGACGAGATCTCCAACAAACTGTCAATAAAGAGTAGGATTATACAAAACAATGTCATCTATAGGAGTAAACCGAATATTAGGCTCAAGAGGAGTAGACTTAGTGCGACTATCTGTGATTCTAGCTCGAACAAGAAAATCAGAAGTATACTTAACTTGAGAGAGATAGATACCGTCATCCAAGGATATGACTTTAAGGCCAAGAAAATAATTGAGAGAATCAAGATCCTTCATCTTAAAAGTGTGGTGAAGGGATGCTTTAAGATCAGAGATACCATCAACATAATCTCTAGTAATGATCATGTCATCGACATACAAAAGTAGAACAACCCCACATTCACTTGTACGAATAAAGAGAGTATTCTCATGAGGGCTGCAACTGAAATTTAGATTGCATATAGTGGTGCTAAACTTTTCAAACCATTTACGAAGAGCTTGCTTAAGACTATAAAGTGCCTTACAAAAAAGACAGACTTTGCTAGAAGCACAAGGATATCTCGGGGTGGTTTCATATACACCTTCTTCTTCAAATTTCCATTAAGAAATGCATTTTTCACATCCATCTAACTGAAAACCCATTTTTTGACTGCAGCAATGACAAAGGAGAGCGTGAACAGGTATGAGACGAGCAACAGGAGCAAAAGTCTCTTTATAATCAATATCATATTCTTGCATACTTCCTTGAGCAACCAATATAATCATGCCTTATAATGGTCAATAGAACCATCAGAGCGAGTCTTGATTTTGTATATTCATCTACTACCCACAACTTCTTGATCAGAAGGAGGATAAACCAAGTTTCAAGTGTGTTCTTTGCTTGGATTTCTTCTTGCATTGCTTGCTGCTAATTTGAATTTGTGGAGGCTTCTCGGAATGAATTAGGTTCATAATGATGAAGAATAGTAGAAAAACAATGATAATCACGAAGATGAGGAGGTGAATTTCTTCCCCTAAAAGAATGAGTGGAGGAAGGAGGCACGACAGCAGGACCAGGAACATCGTCGGGTCTGGAATCATCGAAAGATGGAGAAGGCAGATGAGTAGGAGGCTCGAGAGGTTGACTGGAGATAGAATATGTAGTAACATCATTAGGAAAAAGATCAACATGGGGGTTAGTAAAAAATGGGGACTGAGTAGAAGGAATGGACTGAAAAGAGGAGAAATTAGAGAACATGTGATGCTCCCAGAATACAACATGACGAGATATATGAATACGTCGAGAGATGGAATCCCAACAATGATAACCTTTGTGTTCAGTGCCATAACCAAGAAAACAATACATGCGAACCCGAGGTTCAAGTTTATTATGCTCATGAGGCTGAAGAAAGACAAAACAGATCCACAACCAAAAACACAAAGAGAGCTATAATCTGGAGAGGTATGATAAATACGCTCAAAGGGAGTAATGTTACCAAAGACAGAAGAAGAAAGTCTAATGATAGCATGGACAGCAGTGAGAACAGTTTCATCCCAAGTACGCTCAAGACATGAAGAAAAAATAAGCATAGCACGAACTGAGTCAAGAATGTGACGGTGTTTGCAGCTCTTTCATTTTGTTGAGAGGTACCAGGACAAGAAAACTCAAACAAGTACACTGTTTAGCGAGAAAAACTAAAAGTTTAGAGTCATGTTATTCCATAGCATTATCGTATTAGAAGACTTTAATAACCTTGAAAAATTGAGTTTTAGTCATAGTAGCAAAGTTAATATAAAGTTGAGGCAGCTCATGACGATTAGATTTCATATACTATTCATAAAATATTTAAAAAATACTGTTGAACTTAAAAAAATGTGTGGGTATAAAATCCTAAATCTA
>NC_029790.2:122347490-122359765 GCF_000816755.2 Arachis ipaensis
TATATATAAATATATAATAATTAATTTTAGTAATTTATTTTAGTATATAGATAATATTTTTAATCAAACATATACAAAATAAAAAGATACGTGAGTACATAAAAATAGGGAGATGTACAGGTGTATTATACACATAATATATTAAAACAGTATTTTTTGTTCTTATTTTTGGTGTAATTTATTCTCTAACTGAACTATATATATGACCTCCATTCACTTTGGATTTTATCATCTAATTGTCCATTTTTTATTTGAAATAGACACACTACATGTAAACCGCTATAGCCTATAGCGGTTTACACTCACACACGCACACACGTAAACCGCTGCTGCCAGCAGCGGTTTATCCTCACACACGCACACACGTAAACCGCGGCTGGTTGTAACGGTTTATGCACACTTGTAAACCGCTACTGCCAGTAGCGATTTATATAGAATTGTGAATCAATGTATCTGCGTATTGGATTTGGAAACAATACATTTGCGTAATATTGAGGATGAAACAATTTAATAACGTAAATTGCCGTAAAAGAAACATTCGAAATCCAAACTCAACAAAAAACTCATATTTAGTAGATTTTATATTAGACTTGTTTGACAACCTGCTATAATATTAACTGAAATTGGTTGCTATATATAGTATTGATTCCCTAGCTTTACTCTTTTATTTATTATTTTACACTTTTGCATTTGGAATCTATCTGTTCCTAATAATTATCTTGCATCCAATTTGGAGTGTGGTTGAGCAAAAAAAACCTTATCCTCCTTTAACCAAGTGCTGCATATTCAAATGTTACTTTTAGGCATATAAAGATTTTAAAACTAGTAACTAATTGTTTCAACTTTCAACATAGAAAATTTGAGGCATAGAAAATTTTTAAAACTTCTGACTACATGTACTGGATACTGACGAGGTTGTTGAGGTGAATTCAGTGCCATAATGGGTTGTGGTTGGGCATGTTAAATGCCCACTTATGTAATGGCTAAAATCTTGCAGGAACTACCCTCTAATTCTGTGCAGTAGGAAAATAGAGTGACAATTCATTCAAGTAACATTAATGTTTTACTGAACAAGAACCACATTTATATGAGTGAGTCATTTTACCCGGATAACCAACATTTACGTACATGACCCTTTCTTCGAGATTTTTTAAGGGCTAGAATTGTAGCAAAAGAATTTAGATCTTCTAAAGTGTAAAAATAGATAAAGTAATAAAGTAAATAATTAATTATTATTAATTTTATAATTTTCATAAAATGTGTATCTTATACTCTCACTAGTCTTAATTTAAAAATGATTAACTTTTCACTTACTATTTTATCAACTTCCTCACTTAAAAAAATCTTCATCCGTAGCAAAAGAATGGTTGGATATGTCTTAACAATGAGAAATTATCACCATAGCTAAAGTATCTCAAAAGAAAGAAAGTTTCCAAACGTGGTCAGGCTATATCCAAGTTCTAAGTTGTTTCTTCATTATAGATGAGTATCCTTTTTTAAACGAGTTTGATGAAATTGGAGATATCTAACAGCTTGAGTACGTAACAGGTTAATAAGTATCCCTACAGTTTAAGTATGTAACAGCTTCATATTTTGGCTTTGACTTTCTGTCTCTTCTGAAGTTACATCTTTCTTTTTACTTATACCAATATTTTGTAGCTTTTTTATAAAGCAGGCTATGTCATCCTTCACTTCCCAGTCATTATTGATGCTGAAATCTTTAGTCTTTGACTCGTCATTGAGTGTTAACCCCCTTTTTCCAATTTGATATTCAATGGTCAAAACTCAAAAACTTAAGGTGCGTTTTTATTTTCTGTTTTTATTTTCAGTATTTTTTATTTTTTAGATTTTGTGAAGAAAAAAATAAAAACAATAAAAATAATAAAATCTTATTTTTTATTTTCACCTCATGTTTTTACTTTTTTCTTTATAAAATCTAGAAAACAAAAAATACTAAAAATAAAAACAGAAAATAAAAAGCAAACAAAACGCACCCTTAGTTTTCTTGGTAATCTCGTCTAGAATTATCTCAAACTCATGTTCACGAATCTTTAATGAACCAAAAGGTTCATCAATAATTGGAATTTTCATATTCTTTGCTTGCTTTATGGTGGTTGTCATAGGGAGTGGGTGAGAGTTAGGTCACACTAACCACCAAATTGTAATTTATAAACCAAATTGAACCATTCCATAGTTGAAGTAGTTGTAGGGTGCAACTTGGATAGTCTCTCACATTATTCACATATATTGTAGTTGATTAGGTTTGGAGGGGGTTTTGGTTTTGTGCAAGAAAGTAAGAGACAATTTTAAACAAGATTGAGAAACAATGAAAGTCAAAACAAAAGAAATTCAAGATCTAGAACTACTAACACAAGGGATCCTAAGGGTTGGATAGCCTATCCTTAACTTTGCAGTTCATTAAACACATGACAAGCATAAATCAACTCTCTCAAATTATAAACTCTTGATTTTTAGTCAAGTCTAGAATTAGTAATTGCCAACCTAAAATCAAAATCTTAATCTCTAGGAACTGACAACTAATCCAACATATAAGATAATTGTATTAATAATTCTCAATCAAGAATTACCACCCTTCACCATTCATCAAGAATTTTCTATAATCATGAATAATAACACATGATAAATCTATTCTAATCACATATTCATATCAGTCAAACATAAACATTTAAATATAAAATATTGAAGGAAGTAGAAAAATACAACCATGCATTAAAATGAAATGGGTTTCAAGGCATCTTCATGAACTCCTTGGAAACATTGAGATAGCACAATATGTTTAGCCTTACATATCCATCAAGGTACAAAACTCCATAAAATACAGATTCTAAATAAAGAGCTTTGAAATGTGGAAATCAAAACTAGAAAATTAGAATAATAGCTATGAAAAACAAGAAATCCAAGTGTTGTGAGTGGGTAATATAAGGAAACTAAAGAATGACAAAAAAAAAAGGAAACTAAAGATGAAATAAGGAAAAGACTAAACCCTAAGAGAGAAAACCTAGAGTGAAATGAGAGATTTTCTCTCTAAAACTCAAAGCTAAAACCTAAAATATGAACTATGTAAGTGTGCCTATCGTCCCCTCGTTTCCCAACTTTTACTGCTTGTTTCCGACCAAGGAGGCCAAAAGAGGGACCATAACCCGAGCTCAAGTGCTTCATTAAATCTCCATGTGCAGCTTGTTTTGTACGGGAGAAGGTTTGTCACATGGACAACCTTTTGCATATGCAAGCTGCATTCTATTTTGCACCATTTTTCTTGGTTTTGTACCTATGTGTCTCAACTTTCAGATGACAGTGGAACCACTTGAATAAGAACTCTGTAGTTCGAGTTACGATTCAATTAGTGCGAAAAGGTCAGGATTTGATAATATCAGAAACATTCTTAGCACCAATTTTGCCATAACATTTCTCAGAGAATCCTTGAGAGGTGGACAATATGCACAACATGAAAATTATATAGCTTGAGTTTTCCTTTCCAATGAGTAAGATTTTTTTTTGAGTATATACCCATTTTGGTCCTCAAAGAATTTTAAACTGGACACTTTAGTCCCCAACTAAAATTAATTAGTCGATTGGTCCCTAACAATTAACTCCGTCAGTCATTTAGGTCCTTTATTCCGTTAATTCTAACGGAGGACAAAATAGTCCCTAACAACTCTAACAGGGGACAAAATGGTCCCTGATCTCCTCGGTTCGGAAACGACACTGTTCTCTCCCAATTTCCATCATATCTCGCATAACACTAACAGTCTAACACTGTAACATCAAACTATATAATGCACACTCTATAAATTTAATGTTCACAAGAAAAAAAAATCCTCCACGGGTTGAGTTGCTGATGTGATTTGTAATTTTAGAAAGATTGAATAGTAGAGATAGATTATGTAAGTTTAAGATTGTACCAGAAGCGGAATCCTTTTGTGTCTTATATAAGGATAGATTGGAGACGGTACATCACTTGCTTTTTCATGTGATCGTATATGGAAGTTGTGGGGATCAATCTTGGTGGATTGGAGTGTGATTTGGGTTTGGCCAGGAACCACCAAAGAATACTTTGAGGTGTGAATGGATAGAAAGATAAAAAAAGATATGAAGAAAATGTGGATGGTGTTATTTTTTTCTGTAATATGGTGCACATGGAGATATAGAAATAACATTGTCTTTAATAATGGAGTGTTGGTATTAGAGAAGTTAAAGGAGGAAGTTGTAGAATGCACAAATCGATGGTGTCAAGATCGACAATATAGGAGTAATTGATGTACTTATGAGTGTAAATATCAAGTCTAAGAAAAATAAGAAGACATATGAAGTTGATTTTTGATGCATGATTTACTGATCTATGAAAAAGGCCAATAATTCTGCAGAGTAAAAATTGAAAGGAGAATGATCATGATTTGATGTTGTATAAGATCGGGTTCATCTTGAAGTGTCTTTGGAGGAGCTAAAATCATTATATTCTTTTGCTCACTGTTTGCTTTTTATGCTAGTTTTTATGTTTTCTTTGTAGTTATTGCTCTGTTTTTGTTGCTATTTTTTTGAAACTACGCCCACTTTGTTTGGAATTGGGTGGAGATGTAATTATCTAAAAAAAAGAAAAAAAATCCTCAACTTGTTCTCAACCAATTTATACCTAGGAAACTAATGCCTATGTCTCTCAACTAGATGTCGTCTTCGATGGATCCCATGAATCCAGACAGCAAGTCATTTGTTAAGACTCCGAAAGAGAAGGAATGAAGCACTCGGTGTCTATTTCAAATGAGAATTTGCATATGATGTCGAAGGAGAATCTTCTCATGATATCCTAATGTCCAACAATCTATGTTGCTTGCCGGAGAGTGGAGAAAGGTGTGCCCTTGGAATAGTTGTGGAACTTGGTCTTGAAGATGTTGTGGACGTTGTCGGTGTTGGAGGTGATGTTATCAAAGACATGGAAGTGGATGCTTTTGGTGGATGAAGTACAGAGGAGGTGGATGTACTAGTCACAAAGATTTAGGAAGTTTGTGATCCATGACATATTGAGGTAGGTGCGACATGTGTGACAATTACACCATGGCTTAATCTTTGAGCTAAAGAGGAGGAAGAAAAAGATGGAAAAGAAGACTGTGAAGGTGAAGAATGAGAGTATGAATGTTAGGATTATGCGAGATATGATGAAAATTGGGAAAGAACAGTGTCGTTTTCGAATAAAGGGGTCAGTGATTATTTTGTCCCTTGTTAGAGTTGTCAGGGATCATTTTGTCCCATGTTAGAGTTTTTAGGGACCATTTTGCCTTCCGTTAGAGTTGACGGAGCTAAGGACCTAAATGACTGACGGAGTTAATTGTTAGGGACCAATTGACTAATTAATTTTAGTTGGGGACTAAAGTGTCCAATTTAAAATTCTTTGAGGACCAAAATGGGTATATACTCTTTTTTTTTAATACGACCACTGTAGTTCATTGTTATGTGTCTTGCCTTAACTGCGTGCCTTTATTTCAAACAACTTAAATGTACTTTCTCTAGCTTTTATAGTTGCTCATAACTTTTAATTTACAACAGGACATTAATTGACCTCCGTTTAATTCAAATCACCATAGCTTGCAATTAAAAAATAGTACAAACGGTTGGTAAAGGGATGAGAGGAAAAATAATTGGTGATCATGTTTGACAAAGTGTTTAATTTACTATTTAAAGTAATGCTTAAAGCACACTCTTCTACTATTTAACAATGCTTTTTAATTTAAAAAATAAAAACAAAAAATATTACCAAAATAAAAATGTGTGACGTTAACCTTAGAAACACTTTTTAAGTGTTGCTAAAATTGTATAATCATCACTACAGCTATCGTAGCTGTAGGCATTATAGACTCCACCATTCTAAATGTAGCTTTAGACAAATCTCTCTGTGAATGTCAGGAATACTTATTGAAATATTAAATATGATTGAAGAGCTTGGTTTTCATCCATCGACATTAATCAAATTCATTTATTTTGGAATGCCTATCATCCGAAAAAAATACATAACTTTTTTAGTAAAGAGTTTCAAATGTAAATACCCTTCACCAATGCAGCAATACCTAATTCACTATTTATGTGAAAAAAATTATATATAAAAAAAAAACTCCATATTTCACAATTATAATCAATTTAATCCTACTTTTTTTTTTGTTTCTTTTTCGAACTGCTTAAGTAATATTTCACAAATAACTTCAAGATTTTTATTTCTATTTTATTTCAGTATTCATGTTAACATAAGGAGATGAAAACTATCTCCCTTTTCATTATTCAAAGATGGCAAACAAAAGAAATTAAAAATGATCTAAAGATAAAAGCACTGACCGACCTCAATAAAACCTTGAACATGATGGTGTCGAGACTCCCAAATGAGGCTTCCAGGTAGAGGTAATCTTACTCCAAAAAGGTAGTCCAAGAAGACCCTACAATGCAATGGTTATTTTGAATTGTTAGCCATAAGCATAGCAGCTTCATGCTCTTGGTGACGCCTTTCCCTCTGCAAACACAAAGTATTTAGTTAAAAAAAAAAATTCTCAATCAACAAAACTATTGCAGCAAAAACTAATATCCCACATTGAATTGCTTGAGGTTTTGACAGTTACCAAAAAGCCAGTCCAAGAATGCTTATCAAACATAGGTTACATAACTTCGATACAACAACAAAACATTATCCCAATTATCTTAGAGCTGCTAAGGAGCAAAGGGATACAGACTAATCAATAGCACATCCTTTTGCCGAGGTACCAGCTCTTGAAACTGTGGTAGATTCAGCCTGGTATCCAGATTCTGGTACGTCAAGCCATGTCACTCCCGAGTTTGACAACATAATGCACTTCTTGCCCTATTATTGAGAGGAGCTTCACGGATGCAATGGACAATGACACATGATACGTGCATATCTCAAATTGATTACTCTAATATTATTTCTTCTATGCATCATTTGAGAGGGCATTCAGCTAGTCTATAACACATACTAAAATTTGATTGTCTCACTCTCTAGATAACTAAGTTTCATTTTTTCCCCCTGATCAAGTAGTAGATAAGCAAGTTTAGTCAACCAATAAATTTGAGATCTACTCAAAAAAACATAAGGAAAATAACAAAATGCTTTGACGAAATTAGCAAACTCCTGTGAAAGAACATAGATCAGAGAACCGGTTTTCAAGATTGAGAAAAACAAAGAAAATCCTTACCCTTCTTTCCCAATAGGGTAGAAAGCAAACAAAATCTTAAACTGGAGTAATGGTTGAACACAAAACTGCATTCAGTCCCGTGAACACCAAAAGTGCTGTCATAGGTTGAGTTTTGTGAGGCATAGTTCTTTCTTGTAGAGACCAATCCCTGCAATCATATGATGGTTAAAGTAAAGACCAGTTAATAGTTCAGACCAGGACATAAAATAAGTTAAAGATAACAAAAAGGTATCATAAGCATGAATCGAAAAGAAAACGACCTATTTATAGCAGCTGAGACTTCAGAGCCTGACTTAGGGGAAGTAAACAACTAGAGTACCAGTAGATAAATTCTAAATGGCTATGCCGTGCATAGTTTAGATTTTTCGAAAGAACCAAATCAAAACCAAATTAAACCATAATTCAAGACTTCTCAATGCAGCACTAGAATCACTTTCTCTCAAGGGAAAAAAAGATTCCTAAAGCTAGACTGCTAGAGTATGTCAATAATTTTCAAAATTATGCAAAGCATATCAAACTAATTGATGACAAGCAAACACAACAGAATAGGAGCCATAAGTTGAATTTTAGTTGCACTCTTTCTAGGAGGTATCTGGTTATCTCCACAAATATTAATATAAATATTGAAATACTTCAAGTTTAAACAAAATAACATCATATCCAATCAAAATAACTCCTTCTCCATCCAAGGCTAAATTTCATTCATGGTTGTCCAAATATATCTATGGACTTCATTAACAGCACCATGTAAACTACTCCTTCAAGAGCCCCTAAACCAATAGTGATCACAAGTCCAGTGCAAGATCATCATTCTGTTACAAACATGGCCACATATCCAAATTATAATTCCCTTTGAAAAGTGTCCTCGTATGTTGCCAACCCAGTGTCACACTAGTCTTAACATGTGCTTTTGTTGAAACCCGAAAAAGAGGACAACACTAATACCAAATAATGATAGTGACAATAATTTTGCAAAACTGAAGACCTAAATTCCTTTTCTTTATAGACTGTAACTTGCTTTTTGGCATAATAAACATTGGATTCAAACTATATAAGAACACAGCACAAGACAAGTGCAACTGAAGAGGTTAAATCTTAAATAGAGAGATAGCATAGGGCTGAAAAGGTATTAGATCCATCAATCCCCCAGAACAAATCAAATATAAAAAATCACTGTGTACGGGGTTTTCACTCTAAACAATTGCATTTCAGTTTAAAGGGATTTGATTCCTAGGTTTTGGATTTGCTTTGCATCACAGAATTAGGTACCATCCCATCCTTCTATTATATATAAACACACCCTATATTACCCCTCTCATTGTTCTCAATCACTTTGTTATAATCATTTTAATTGTGTTATTAAATTCATCTTTTTTTTACCAGCAAGAAGCTGAGTCACAACAAGCTAGGGAATTTCTCCAAGGTATTTGCACAAAAGTAGTAGAAGGAAACTTGCAAAAATAAACAGCTGAAATTGTTTATGAACATCAGTACTCACTGTCCTTCAGACTAGAGACATAGCCATAAGCATACACATAATTTTTATCTTGTTTGGTGGTGTAGCACAAAACATGACACTACACAATGCCAATTTTACCCCCATATTACTACCACCATCTCAACCCAAACCTCCACCACCAACGTCTATCACAAATTCACAATTGACAATTGAGAACTGTTATATGAGCAACAAAACAATTATGACAGACAATAACAGCAATAGTAAGATTACTTGGACATAGACAATCAGAAATACAAGAGCGGAAGAGACGCCGAATTACCTTTGAAGTGACGCAACGGCGACGGCAGCACCAATTCCAAGCTGACGAACGGTGTTGAGGAAAATGGATCTCTCATTTTTTTTTTTTTCAATTAAAAGAGTAAGGTGTAATCTTTATTTTTTAACGTTTTTTCTCATATATATTTTTTAGTTTTATTTATAAAATTAATAGTAAAAAATTACCTTTTATTCTCTCACATAAACAAAATGACAAGATCCAAACCTTGATTGAGGAGGGCTGAAGAGTTCGTTGCCGGTGGACTGACGAAGGATATATGCAGAGATGGTCTGGAGGGAGGATTAAATTAATCGTAATTGTTCCCAAAAGATTTAAAAAAAGTCAATCCTTCCATCTAATATTTGACTAACGATGTTACAATTTGCTTACCTGTTAGTGTGAGATTTCAGCAAAAGCTTCAATGGGTTATTTTTTGGGTCACTCCTTACAATACTTTATTTTCCAACCTTATTTCATTGTACTCTATTCCATCATTCTTTTGAAAACAAAATATCTCTCTAATCACATTCTCGTCTTTGGTTCTTACCTCCACAAAGACGAAGCATTGAACGGCCAGCGTAGATCGAGGACGACATTGTATTGGAGTTGAAAGTGACAGTTTTCCGATAACATTGGTCAAGCGAAGAGGGCACACCATCGACTTGCGTAAGAGGTAGGTCACCTTTTTTTCGTTATTTTCTGAGAATAATTGTGGTCTTATCTCTTCATTAATGTGTTTCTATGATTGTTGGAAATCTATTGTTACTATTTGTAATGTTAGGGTTTGAAAAATATGTTTAGGCTTAGGGCTTGCACGGTGACCCATGAATGACTCTGTTTTTCAATATTTGAGAACAATGTTTGTGCTCTATATAGCTATATGTGTGTGTTTTATTTTCATTTTTGTAGTTGATGAAGACTCTGCTTTGCTTGATTTTGAAAAAAATTTCCAATAGTTCAGTGTGTTGATGTTTTGGTTGTAGATGAAAGGTCCCCCTATGACCTTTGTATTTCACCATGGTGGAAAGTTCAAAACAGATGAATTAGGATATTTGTTTTATGCTATAGTGGATGTGGAGAATAAAGACAATTGGAAATGATTTCTGGAGCTGCTCCTCTCAAATTTGGGAGACTATGAAGCAAAGAACTTGTGTTTTATCTCAGACATGCAGAAGGTGAGGACTAATTTGAGTCACAATTTAATTTTAGTACCATTTTGATTTAATGATGTATCTTGTTAGGACTAAATTGATTTAATGATGATTCTTTCAATGACTTAAATGACCAAATATCTTTTCGGGATTCATTGTTGGTGTAGGGGTTAATCCCTGCTGTGAAAGAACTACTACCATCGATTCCACATAGATTTTGTGTCTGGCATCTATGGAGGAATTTCTCCAAACAGTGGGACAGTATAACACCCTACCACACAGAACTTTACACCTAGGATGTAAAACAGAGGTGGCGAGGTACTACGACCTCTAAAAGAAAATATATTTATATAACATAGCAAGGATATTTTATTCTAGGAGCCTTCGAAGAAAAATGGTAAGACAAAATTTGGTAAAACGAAAAGCGCAATATCCACGAAGCGATAAAGTAACGAAATAAGATAGAGCAAGTTAACAAGATTATATCTTAAGAGTTTCAAAATACAAATAACAAAACTCAGGACTCGGCTCGTGAAGATAAACCGGCCCGAGCACATAAGTATATCTATACATATACATATATAGAAAACCCAAAAGAACCAAAAATACAAAGTTATAGAGCCTGTTTCTCCAAAATAACCTCTAAGAGGAAGCTAATACATCAAATACATAAATGTCCTAGGAAAGCCGAAGGCAATCCTAGAACTTCTGACAATAGATTTAAATTTAAAACCAACATTTAAGGTCATAAAAATAAGGCAAGGTATCTAAAGAGTTCTAACTTATTTCAATTCTAACTTAACCCTTAAAATCATCAACATTCTTCCAATCCTCCGAAATTCCGATGGAACCTCATAGACAAACAAAACAGACAAAGCAAACACAAGCAGAAGGCAGGTACATCAAGAAGATCATATAGCAAGTAAGTATAGTAATTTCACAAAGGCAATCCCAAATAATGCAAACTCAAACAAGACAAACAGATGCGTATGATGCATGCCTTTTCTACTGGTCATGAGCTCACGTGTCGGTTACTTTGTCAGAACCCGACACACCCGATAGCTAACCCAGATATCATCTCTCTATGCCTCTACACACTTGGGATATAGTGCCCGTCACACTCTCGGGATATAGTGCCCGTCACACTCATGGGATATAGTACCCGTCGCATTTCCTAGGACAAAGTGCTCCCACACTCTTGGGATATAGCGCCCGCCACGCTCTCGGGATATAATGCCCGTCACACTCACGGGATATAGTGCCCGACACACTTCCCAGGATAAGGTGCTCCCACACTCTTGGGATATAGCGCCCGACATGCCACGCTTTTAGGATATAGTGCCCGTCACACTCATGGGATATAGTGCCCGACACACCTTACAACAGAGAGAAATTGATATATTCTCATCATAAACGAAGTCTCAATTATCACATTCATTTACAGTCATGCATAATCATTTCACAACCATTCATCATTGCTATGGCATCACATATACTTCATTAATTCACATTTTATATATATAAATCATCACTTTCCAACCTTACTTCACTCCCAAGATACCTCCTCTTCCCTAGTTTCATCTCATTACTAGGCCTACTATTAAGATCTAGGGTTAATAGAGTGAAAATAAGGTTTTAGAGGTTTAAAATCATGTTTAAAATACAAAAATCCCATTTATTGAAAACAGGGATCACGTGTACGCGTGGGCGTGAAATTTTTCATGCTCGCGTACGTAAGCACCCTGCTCGCGTACGCGAGATGCCCAACCCGAATAGGTTGGTCGCGCCTCGTGCAGTGGTCGCGTACGCAAGTTATGCATAACAGCAAAAATGTTGAATGCTGCAGAAATTTCAGCTTTGCACTCCAAACTTTCGACGCATATAACTTTTTCATTTTAAAACATTTTTCATCCGTTCTTCAAATGGCGTAAATTTCACGGACCCAATTTTCATTTGAAACAAGTTCGAAATAATTTGGGGGATCCGGAGGCCCAGTTATGGCTCGACGAAGTTCAGCCAAAAATTAATTTTACACAAAAACCATCAACCTCCATTTTCATTAAAAATAACTCAAATCTCAACATTCTACATATACAATCAGCACTACAACATACCATAAAACATAAACACAAAACCAC
>NC_029790.2:122359887-122364153 GCF_000816755.2 Arachis ipaensis
CTTACTTTCACAATAACTCCATGAATAAACTTCACAATCATAGCAACAACCATCAACATATCATCATATACACATATTCCTATTACCAACTTATCAATCATCATCAAACTATCATACTTATATCAAATTACACACATTACACATACGAGCTTCCATTTCAACCTCCATAAATCACTAACCACATACATAATAATCATTCTCAACCAACACAACATCACAATGCATTCCCTATCTTAGGGTCACTAGCCTAAGTTTTCACAATATATTATATTTTAGATACGAGAAATCGAAACCATACCTTGGCCAATTCTCCGATAAACACGGAACACCTCAAGTGTTCCCTGCAACACAAGCTATCAACCATAGCCCTCAAAATTGACCCCAAGCTTCAGGTTCCTCAATTAAGCTTCAATATCACAAGTTTTGACCTCCAATTGATTTTCTTACCCACCACATTCAATCTATATATATCACTATAATTAATCTCTAAACTCAAAATCTCAACAATTTCACAAGAGGGTTAGGGTGCTTACCTTACCCACAGCTCAAGTGAGTCAAACCCAACAAAACACAAGCTAATTTGAACCTAAACACCAAAATCATACAGAATTCAACATGCTTTTCCATTGAGTTTCGAAATTGGGAAGAAGGAAACTGAAAATGAGAAGTGGATTCCATACCTAATTAATGACTGGGATTTGTAGAGCTCGACGCGCTGGTCGCGTAGCCGCAAACAGTGCAGCGATCGGAGCTTCGAATCAAAAGTTATGGAGGATTGAATTATGAGTGAGGGTTTGAACGTTCTTACCTTCTCTTCATGCAATTTCAGCGTGTTCTTATGTTCTTGGGGAAGGAATGGCTGAAGCTTACTTAATTGTTGGTGAGTGGGTTGGGTCTTGGGCCCATTACAGGCCCGATTCGTCCGGTTCGGCCTGTTTGGTCTAATTTTGGGCCAAATTCTTTAAAATTAGTGTCAAAATTTTCATTTTAATTTTCTTTATTACATTAAACCTTAAAATTTTATATTCTAATTTTCTATAATAAATTTTAATTTATGAGTTAATTATTCATTAATTAATCAGATTTTACAGACAACATCGAGCTGAAAGACTTTGTCTGGGAGTGTGCAAGATCAAGAACTCCAGTTGAGTTCAAAAGGAATATGAATAAAGTCAAGAGGATTAATCAACAAGCTTGGGATTATCTAGTTAAGTGGCCGAAGAAAGCCTGGACGAAAGCCCATTTTAGTGAAGGGCCAAAGGTAGACAATATATGCCACAACGCTTGTGAATCCTTCAATGCAAAGACCAAGCATGATAGAGAAAATCCTATTCTGAGCCTGGAAGAGGAGGTGCGAAGAATAGTTATGAAAAGCATGACTGACAACAGACTAAAACTCATGAATTATCAAGGATTTCTTACTCCGGTTCAACAAAGTAGGCTTGAGTCTCTGATCAAGTTATCCAGAAACTGAGCTCCTCACTGGTCCGGTGATGACAAAGAGGTCTTGTATGAAGTTCAAGGATGGCCAAATAATATGGTGGTAGACTTGGGTGACTGTACTTGCTCCTGCAGATTTTGGCAATTGACAGGTTCAACTCCTAACTCATTACAATTTGTAGATAGATGCCTTATTTGATACTTAGCTTCTTGTATTTTGATAGGAATGCCTTGTATGCATGCAATCTCGGCCATTCAAGAAAAAAAATGATAAGAGGCCTGAGGAATATTGCCATGAATGGTTGACAATGGAGACGTACAGAAGAACCTATCAATAAAATGTGAATTTCGTCAAGGGACAATAACTATGGGAGAAAACTGGTTCTCCTGCACTTGTTCCACCACTAATAAAACCTAAACCAGGAAGACCAATAACTAAAAGAAGAAAAAATAAGGCTAAAGGACCCACTGGCACAAGGACAAAGATGAAAAGAAAGTATAATCCAATTAGGTGTATGTATTGTGAAGAGGTGGGCCACAATAAGAGAACTTGCAGTAAGAAAAAGCAAGACGATGCTCAAGAGAAGGCAAGGCTAATGCAATTGTAGCTTGCAGTTGTGCCACCACTACCAGAAGGTGCTCCTGATCCGGAAGCAGACGATGTAGCTGACACTCAGCCTATTCAGACACTCTCTGCAGTCCCACCAGCTGCTCCAAATGAACAGACTGAAATTCCTGTTAATCAAGATGCTCAGCTTCTACTGACTGACACAACAATCACATACCTCAACCCATGATTCTTAGGTTATCTTGTATTAAGTTTCAAATTAAATATTAGTCACTTGCAGCTGTTGAATATCACTCTTTGTAGTTGATTATGAATATGTTTTGTTTAATTCAATGATGAATATTGTTTGCTGCAGGCTAAAGTTAGAGAAAAGCCTCCAAAAATCCATGTCATCAAGGCCAGGGCAAAGAAAAATACCTCTCCAAAGCCTGTTGCTCCGGGACCAGTTGCTGTATCTGTTGAAACCATCAAGGGTAGTAGTTCTGCAACAGCTAAGAAGCTTGCTAGCTTCATGATATTTGTTCCAACTCCGGGGTTCAAACTTCCTAGAAAAAAAGACAAAGAATGACTTGAAGACTTGAAGACATGATATATAGGACAGTTAGTATTTGCTATTTTGTCAGGGCCAAAACTTGCCATTTGTAAACAATGTGATAGTTGTGGTATATTAGATAGCCCTGTTTTTTGTATAGCCCTTTAGGTAAGAATAGCCTTAGTGCAAACTGATGTTAGGCTTTTTGATCTTACCCTTTTGACTATCTACACTACGTTTATGTTATTATCATCTTAAAACACTGTTGTTATTTGAATTTGAAACAATGATAATTGGTAGACCATTGGTTATGTTATGCTAATCCTATTTCACTACATTTTAATTCTGTTTCTTGTGATTTGCTGAAATTATGTTATGATCAAGAAAAATAGTGCATGTAGAAGCTTTTGTGTTACTAAATTAGGATGAACATGGCATATCAAAAGGTTTACCCAGAAGTTTGTGAGTTTACAATAAGAGAAAACTAAGGAGGTTCACAACATCCACAATTTGACAATACTTGCTTCACTTGACACTAAAGAACATAAACATAATCATAACCACCACAATCACAACTATTAATCTAAAATACAGTTGCATCCTAAGTGCTCTAACTTTAGCTTCTAAACTCATCATTTTCCATGATAGGTTATGCTTCAAGACAACAACATCACTCTCTATTTCTGCATCAGTTTTAACATCTCCCTTTGCACCATCTAATTCTTCATACTCATCATCCTTAACCCACCTAAAGTAATTGCAGTGGCTACCCTTCTGCAAAATATTAGGTTACAAAAATCTCGAAATCCCAAATACATAACTAAGAGGTTGAAGAAGACTATATTCATAACTCACCCGATATCTTGGACAAGTATTGAACAATCTATCTGGATTCTCTATTGTCCCAAATTTCTTGATCATTGTCTTCAACCCACAAAAGCACACTTGGTCCATGTTCTTCCTCCGTAATCGCAGTGAAGAGCTCGAACCATTGCTTCCATGTGATTGCGATAGTGGCCGACTGTGACCCCCACTTACGCTACCCATGATGCAGTACAACAACAATTTTGGCCTCTGCAGAATCAATTTGTTGCTGCAACAACAATGGTATTTAACGACAAGAAGAAGGGATTAGGGTTTATTTTCTCTAGGACTAATTTGACATAAATCTCTAAATATATCTTGTCATCAGCCATTTTGCACCAACCTATCATGCTGATATGCCACACTAACGGCCACATAAGCAAGATTTAACGTTACTGACGGAATGAATGGAGGAAAGACGGAAGGACTAACATGACCATTTTTAAATCTTTTGAGGATAATTATGATTAATTTAATCTTTCGGGGATCAATTTGGAGATCAGGTAATCATTTAGAGATCAATTTGACTATTTACTCCATATGTTAATTATGATTTTGTGATTTAGTGTGTGTTTGGATTACAGTTTGCACAAAATTGATTTTGTAAATTTGATTTTGATGAATAGTAAGTTTGTGTTAACGTGATTTATGTTTGGCAATCTTTATATCAAAATAAATTATAGTAAAATATATGTTGTTTGAATTATACTACTCAAAATTATTTTTAGATAAAAAATTACTAAAAGAGACATCAATTTAAATAATTTTTTATATTATCCTATTATTTTACTTTAGATATTTAAATAGATTTTATTAATTAATTTTATAATAAAATTAATATTTATTTACTAAATTAAAATAA
>NC_029790.2:122364209-122366373 GCF_000816755.2 Arachis ipaensis
ACTTATAATGATTTTTTTTATTTATTTTGACTTTTTTTATGGGATCATAATTCATATTATACAAAATTTTGATAACAAACATAGTATATAATAATTACAACTATAAATTTTACAAAGCTAAATAAAAAATAAAAAATTTTATGCAAAATAAAAATAAAGTACAGTAAAGAATAGAAAAAAAATAAGCATACAAATAAGAAACAATACAAATTTTATAAAATCAACCACATATATCATATGAACAAAAAATTACAATAGAAAGTAAATAAATTTATATGAATAAAACTAAATAAAAAATATATAGTTTCTTGTATCCTTTTTATAGAAGAAAATGGGGGATGGAGTCGGTAGAAAGCACTTCTCCGTTTAAAGTTCAAAAAAGTTACCAAACAAAAATGAAACATTCAAGACACTCAAAACAAACTTCTCCCTTCTCCAACATAAACCCCAAACACACCCTTATTAATTGAGAAAAAGAGAAATAAATTTATGACCTTTTGTCTCTTGAATATTTAGAGTCCATTTAGTTTGTATTTTTTTTAATGTTTTTTAATCTTTTAATTTTATATAAAAATAAAAAATAAAAACAAAAAGTACTAAAAATAAAAATAAAAAAAATATACAAACTAAATTTACTCTTAAATTTTTAAAAATTAAAAAATATTTTAAAATTTTTAACGTATTCAAAAGTTCAATATTTTTTTGTTTATAAGAATCTATCAAATATAATAAAAATGTGTGACGTGACTTTTATTTTTGCAAACATGACTCGGTTACGAATGCATGCACGAACGGAATGATAAAAAAAGGGATAAATTAGTGTTTCAAACTCAAACGACCACATCAAGTTTGATGTTAAATTAGCAGAGTAGCATGCAGTATGGGTGGCAAATCAATTCCACCCGCTCGGATAACGTTGTTAATTCGATTCGCAATAAGTAGAATTAAGTACGGAGAAAGGTTTGTGTAGGCCAAGTAAAGTACAAGTTGAGTCCTAATTCTATTCGACCAATTCACACCTTATATATATATATAAAGAGGTAATGACTAAATCAGTGCCCGAAAGATTTAAACGCTGACATTTTGGTATCTGACTATTGTTATTGACAAAATGGTACCTAAATGTTTTAAAAATTTGACAAGCGTATCCTCGAACTCACCGGAGCAAATTTCCGGCAAATACAATGCTGACATGGCCACTGTATTTTGGTGACATGGCAAATCACCCCCAAACCCTAAGCCCTCCTTCCCCAACACAGACTCTCCCTCCATCTCCCTTCCCATCGCAGCCCTCCCCTACCCAACGCAGCCCCCCTCTTGTTATTGATACCTAAATGTTTTAAAAATTTGACAAGCGTATCCTCGAACTCACCGGAGCAAATTTCCGGCAAATACAATGCTGACATGGCCACTGTATTTTGGTGACATGGCAAATCACCCCCAAACCCTAAGCCCTCAAGCCCTCCTACAGACTCTCCCTCCATCTCCCTTCCCATCGCAGCCCTCCCCTACCCAACGCAGCCCCCCTCCCCTCCCCCTCCATCCCCATCGCAGCCCCCAACACACTCCCCCCTTCCCTTTCTCTCCCCATCGCAGCCCCCTTCCCTTTCCCTTTCTTTTTCCATCGCTGCCCCTTTCCCTCTCCCTCCCATCGTAGATCATATAAAGGCACAGATAGAAGCATGTACAACAGAACACAATATCACAATTTAAATTACAATCTACCGATATTATTTGTGTTTCTTTCTAAATGTATTACACTATTCCATCAATTACATTAAAAAAAGAAAAAAAAAGAAAAATCCACCTACAAACCCCTCAAATTTCTTACCAAGATGATCATGTACAGCACTCTTATCAATCCCTTGGTGATGGTAACTCTTGTAAACAGTAAAAAATGTTCTGCACCAACAATCCCACCAAATTCACAATGACCAACATACCCACAAGCGTGACCCAGAGGTAAGTGATGAACAAACGCTTGAAGATTTTGGGGATTGCAGAGATGGTGGAGGAAAAGGAGACAGCTTTGTTGGTGTAGAGGGACGCGACGGTAAAGACGGCGATGGAGAGGAGAGAGAAGGTGAAGAGAAAGAAAAGGTAATAGATTTCTAAGATGTTCAGGAATTATAGCTCCTCTAGTGCTAGATCCATTATTCCTTCT
>NC_029790.2:122384887-122395859 GCF_000816755.2 Arachis ipaensis
CCCCCCCCCCCTCCCCCTCCATCCCCATCGCAGCCCCCAACACACTCCCCCCTTCCCTTTCTCTCCCCATCGCAGCCCCCTTCCCTTTCCCTTTCTTTTTCCATCGCTGCCCCTTTCCCTCTCCCTCCCATCGTAGATCATATAAAGGCACAGATAGAAGCATGTACAACAGAACACAATATCACAATTTAAATTACAATCTACCGATATTATTTGTGTTTCTTTCTAAATGTATTACACTATTCCATCAATTACATTAAAAAAAGAAAAAAAAAGAAAAATCCACCTACAAACCCCTCAAATTTCTTACCAAGATGATCATGTACAGCACTCTTATCAATCCCTTGGTGATGGTAACTCTTGTAAACAGTAAAAAATGTTCTGCACCAACAATCCCACCAAATTCACAATGACCAACATACCCACAAGCGTGACCCAGAGGTAAGTGATGAACAAACGCTTGAAGATTTTGGGGATTGCAGAGATGGTGGAGGAAAAGGAGACAGCTTTGTTGGTGTAGAGGGACGCGACGGTAAAGACGGCGGTGGAGAGGAGAGAGAAGGTGAAGAAGAAGAAAAGGTAACAGATTTATGGGATGTTCAGGAATTGTAGCTCCTCTAGTGCTAGATCCATTATTCCTTCTTCTTCTTCTTCTTCTTCTTCTCAGATTCTCGTTCTGTTCTTCTCTGATCTGAGAGAGAGAATAAAAAATTTTGGTTTGTAGTTTGCTTTGAAAGGATGGAATTTTGAGATATTAGATTGTTGTTCTTTTTTATTGCATAAATGAGATGAGATGATATGAGAGAGAGGGAGAGGGAAGGGGGCTGCGATGGGAGGGAAATGGAAAGGAAAAGGGAAAGGGGGCTACGATGAGGGAGGGAGAGGGATTAGGGTTTGGAATAATATTTTTAATTACAAATTCCAACTTAAAATAAACTTTTCTTGTCAGCAAAAACCGGTGAACATGTAAGCATCTAACTCGCCAGAGCCATGGTTCGGCAAGCACGAGGACATGCTTGACAAATTTTTAAAACATTCAAGTACCATTTTGTCAATAACAATAATCAGATATAAAAATGTCAGCGTTTGAATCTTTCAAGTACTGATTTGGTTATTACCTCTATAAAAATATGTTGTAAGTGAGTGTTAAATCATAAATCTCTTATTTGGTGAAAAAATTTTTAGCCACAAAGTCAAAGTTATCAATTAATAACTTAACACAATTTTTTTACATAAAAATCATTTCTATTTTAGTGAAAATTATCATGTTATATATAATATTACATTTAGGGGTGGCAAACGGATTAATTCGTCTCGCAAAAAGCCCGCATCTGCCCATTTTCTTTTTTTAATTAATTTTTTATTTTTTTATTAATAAATCATTAAATATTAAACAATATATATAATTTCACAAACAATTTAATAAATTTATAATTTTTAAAGGAGTTAATTTTTAAAATGGTTCCTGAACTTGTAGTCAAGTCTCAATGTCGTTCCTGAACTTAAAATTGCCTCAAATTTATCTCTGAACTTAACAACAGTAGTCCTTGAGATACTTTCTGATAACGAAATGATGACGTGGCTAAATAGAAACCATGCTGAAAGCCACGCTAGACTGGTAAAACGTCGCCGTTACATTTTTTGTTCCCAAATAGAACAGAAACGACGCTGTTTAGGGTATTTTGAGGGGTTTCTACTCTCAAAACATGTTAAAACCCCTTGGGCATGAAAAATAAAATGACGACGTTTTACTAGTCCAGTGTGACTTTCAGTGTAGTCTCCGTCCAATCACGTCATCATTCCGTCATTGAAAAATATCTCAGGGATGACCGTTGTTAAGTTTAGGGACAATTTTGGAGCAATTTTAAATTTAGGGATGACATTGAGACTCAACTAAGTTTAGGGACCACTTTGAGTACTAACTCTTTCTAAAGACATAAAAAAATTATAACTTTTAAATTTACAAATCTTAAAGTCTTTATAATTCTAAATTTTTTTAAACAAAATAATCATCAATCAAATTTTTTTAAACAAAATAATAAAATTAACATTGTAAAAAATAAAACAAATATCATTCAAAACATATAATTAAACATCTTCAAGTCTCTAATCAATGAAACATAGAACATAATCTAAATTATAACTTAAAAGTTAGAACATTTTCAATTATCATCTTCATTTATAAAATAAAAATGACGAGCCTGCCGGAAAAATCCGTCCCGCCCCGCCCTGCCAAAATCCACAAATTAGGTGAGCTTTTTAATTATGATAGTTTTATATTTTTTAGTCTGATTCGTCGTTTTTAGCGAATTATGCGAACCTGCTTGACAGGTTTCGACTTGTTTGCCAGCTACATCTATTTAGTAATTTACTAGTAGAGTCGAAATGTTAAAAATTAAAATATTCTCAATTGGTGAGTAAAATTAGAATTAAGTCAAAATCCTTCTCTACCCTTCCATTGCACTCTCCTTCACCGCACTCCAATCACTCTTAACCTCCTCAATTGCCCCGTAACCTCCATTTACTTCCCACCTGAACTCGCTTTCTCTCTCTGCACCTTCACATGCATCAATAGCCTCCCCAAAGTCTGGTATTTGGTTCTTTCAGCTTCAGAATCAATGTCCAAATTAGAGCTTCTGGACTTTACGTTATTCTTGCCCACATCGGCAAGCTCAAAACTTTGATCATTTCAAACGCAAATCTCATTGGTTCTCTTTCTGACATCTTCATACCAACCTTACCCATATAGATTTTTCTAGAAACCAGCTCAAATGGACTATTCCCTCTTAAATACTTGCCTTCTACGAAAATATTGACTCTAACTTCAAACTCTTTCTTTGGTTCACTTGACTCTGAGCTCAAACTAACCAATTCAATGGTACTATTCCAAAGTTTATTTTCCAGATGAAGAGCTTAAGGCACTTGAATCTTGCTAACAACAACCTTTGTGGTGTTTTGCCTTTCAATCAAAATTTCATTAAAAATTTAGATGTGTTCAAAACGTTGGTGGGAATAGCAACCTTTGCTATAACCATTCGGTCCTGTCTTCAAACTTGAAAGTGGTTATTAAAGCCAATTTTGAGTTTGGGAGACTAAACAGAATAGGAGTCACACATCTCCGTTACTTTTGACATATCCGGATGGACGGAAAGATTCATATGTTGAACTTTTAAGAATGTTAGAAATTTAAAAGTATTCTTCAATTTTTAAAAATTTAAATGTCTATGACTATAGGACAAAAAAAAAAGCAGACATTTATTTTTTTAACTTTAATTTTTTATAAATTATATGTTACATCTATTTTTCGATTCCTAATTTTGCATATTATGAATTTATGATTTTGTATTCGCGTAAAATCTTTGAGTTTGCAAATTACTATTTTGTATGTTCTTTCTCTGTTCACGTAATTACAAGTTTCTAAACGTTTACAAGAGATCGTGTTTGTTTGTTTTGTTAGTTGAAATTGTTTTATTTACAAATTGTATGAATTTGAGAATTAAGTTGTGCGATTTTTTTGTAAATTGTAGTAAAATAGCATAATTCATGAACAAAGAATAAAATTTACTATCCTGTTATAAATTATAATAGAAGACATATATATAATTTAAAAAATCTGAAAATATATTTTTTATTTTATCTAGGTGAAGAAAAATCTTTTATGAAGTGTTTCACAGATTGTTATTCATTAAACCAAAATAAAAACTAAAAAGAGAACCCACCAAACTTTGTTATATATATATATCTCTTATCCATTATTGTTAAGTTGATAAACACAAATACAAAGTACAAACCGTGGTTCAATAATTTGGATCTTTCCACATTATTGCAGCCACCGAAATTGTTGAATAGACATTTTTCTTTCAAGCAATTGTTTTAGCATCAAATACAAGAAGAATATGATCATCATCAATTATGCGCAAGATTCCACCAAATACCAATCTTCATATTTTTCTTCAACATGATCCACCTTAAAGTCAAACACAATTTCCGAAACGCAAATACCATCATCCTTGTTCACCCGATCACCATCAACTTCTGAAGTGCACGGATCATTCACATCATAGTGAATCTCATCTTCCACGTAGTCATCCCCGTAACTAGAAAGATGGTCCAACATCCGGGTTGCGGACAACCCGCGAAAATTCAAGTCGGGTTCGTTCGTGACCCGCCAATTTTTGTCCTTGTGGGTGCCCTTAGTCTTGTCTTTGGACTTGCAAGCAGGGTGGAGGTGGCAGCCGGTGCACCGTGGAGTCCCGCACTTGCCGGTAAACTTTGAGTGGTTGGTGGGCTTAGAGGACACCTTGGTGAAAAGCCCAGCAGTGGGCGGGGAATCCAACTGGGTAACGGGCCGGGTCTTGGGTCTTGGGTTTAGTGGTGATGGTAGGATAATATAAGTCCTTACCATACCGTGCTGACGACCCTCTCTCTTCATGGTTCAATGGGAGTTGTGGGCTAAGAAAAACAAGGAAAAGAAGAGATGAGGAAAAGCAAGAGTTTGTGCTTATATTTATATAGTACACAAGTGTTAGTTGAATTGGTGCTTGAGATAAGGAGGAAATTAATTCTTGGCAAGCACGGTGCCTCCTAGTTAGAGCGTGTAGACCAAGTATAGAAAGTTTATAAAAATAGAGGATTTGACAACTCATTAAGAGAATGGAGAAGCACTTTTAATCACTTTGGATGTTGAACCGTTTTAGGTTTAACTGTATACTGTCTAATTGTTTTGAAATTATTAAATATATGGATAGATGTCACTTTTAATTTTAATATTGGTGTAAAGTTGGTGTATTTCAGTTTTATTAGAGGACTTATTGTACTAAGATGTGGTGTACAACTTGCAACTAATTGAATATTTTAGGACTCAACAAATCGGACGGTCCGTGTGAGGTACAAAAATCAAATGGTTGGATTTCAATACCATGCACACTTAGCGCCCTTGTGGCTTGTGGTTGTGTCTTCTCTCTCTCCCTTCTCTCACACTCAACCCATCACTCTTACAAATCCCTCATCTCAACTCTTTCTTCCGAAGAAAAGAACGAAGAGCAAGTGTAAGGCTCTATCATTATCATCTAACTGCCTGGAAGATCTAAAATTAAAGATGTTAATCATTCTATTTTGGGTTAACCACCAAAAACGTCTTCGAATTATTTAAATGCTGATAAAAATACACTCAAATTTTACTATCGATAAAAATGCCTTCAAATAATTAAAAAACACAACAACAATACCCAACAGTAAATATATATTTTCAAAAAATATCTTAGAGATTAAATTTTGATGCAATTTTTTGCAAGCATGATTATAAAAATAATATATTATTATACATAAAAATTGATAATCTTTTGTTTAAGTATATAATTTTTTTATAATTATTTTTGTTAACAACCAATAATACTTTTAAAAAATTACAAAATAATATATACTTAACAAAAAATTACCAAATTTTAAGAATAATAATATCTCATTTTTTTAATTATGCTTGCAAAAAATTACATCAAAATTCAATCTCTAATGTATATTTTGAGAAATACATATTTAATGTTAGTTTTTTTTCAAGATTATCTAATATTAAATATGTATTTCTCAAAAAATATATTAGAGATTGAATTTTGATACAATTTTTTGCAAGCATAATTATGAAAATGAGATTATAGTATCCTTAAAATTTGGTGATTTTTCGTTGTGTATATATTTTTTTTGTAATTTTTTTGTTAACAACTAATAATACTTTTAAAAAATCACAAAAAAATATATCCTCATAAAAAAATTATCAAATTTTAAGAATAATAATATCTCATTTTTTTAATTATTCTTGTAAAAAATCACATCAAAATTATCAAAATTCAATCTCTAAGGCATTTTTTGAAAATATATATTTACTGTTGGGTATTGTTGTTATATTTTTAAATTATTTAAAGGTATTTTTGTCTATAATAAAATTCGGGTGCATTTCTGTCAGCGTTTGAATAATTCGAGAGCGTTTTTGGTGGTTAATCCTTCTATTTTTTTACATTATTAATCATTTTATTTAATTTAATTATGTATAAGTAATTAAGTTTTAATTTTATTTTATTTTTCAGTAAAAGGGACTATTAGTTTGTTAGATATTTGTTTGTATTGATATAATAATTTATTGTATGTGGATAATATATATTAGCGAGTTAGTTAATTTTATTAAACAGAGATAATATACATTAGTGTGTTAAAATTAATTTGATTAAACAAAGATAGTTAGTTACGGTAAAATAAAATTAGACAACATACATATTTGGATTTATTTGTGATATTTACGAAAATAAATAATTATAAAAATTATTACAAAAATATGTTCTCTAGTGTAAACGAGATAAGATTTGTGCGCGTGATACGTGTATATCTCATTTACAGTGTAAACGAGACATGTGCAAACTTATCTCGTTTACAATGTAAGCGAGTTAAGACTGAGTTACGTCTATATATAGATGTCGTTTACAGCTTTGATCTGTGTCTCATTTCGAATTTTTCCTCGACTTTCTCCTCTCTTCTATCTCTTTTTAAAACTATTATTGGGTAAGACACATATGGCGCGTGTAGATACACGTGATCGGGACATAAACAGGCTGAACGCAACATGGCACTACACTGGAATAGCTGATTTTGCGGTTAGTTTTATTATCTTGACGTTTATGTAATCCTATATATGTATAGCCATAGTTAAGGTAGTTGCCAAGAACTAGAACATAATTGTATCGTTAGGAACAGGTGACTGATAGTAATTAATAATTCTAGGAATGTGGTTATCAATTTTTGGTAATTAAGTTGTTAACTACATAAATATTACATAATTATTAATTTAGAGTTTAAATGTTGGGATAGATGTTTTCCTACCACTGAAGTTAGTTTATTGGTCACACGTTTCTTAATTTTTTTTAATTTAGTTATTAACTATCCAAGTTTGATAATTAGATTATTAAGTTAAAATTTGATAAATAGATTATTAATTACTTTACTGAATGTTTTAATTTCACGTATGTTTATTGGAAAAATGTGTATCAGTTAAGTAAGTATATATTAACAGAGAATGTCGTGTTGACATAATCTCAGTTAGTACATACGTGTAAAATTCTGTTAAGCAACTGTATACAATAGTTAAGCCAATTTGATATGTTGATGGACCTATACAAATTTTTACTTTTTAATAATTGTTAAATATTTTTTTTGTCAGAGGCCTCGCTTACTTCTACCCTGGCGAGTGAGTCACACGCTTCCACCACCCGACGCCATCGTCCCATATCTGAGGGAGGCTGGATTCGGCGACATGCTACCTCTCAGAGATTTCATATTCGACAACTCCCTGATCACGGCATTCGTGGAGCGATGACGTCTGGAGACCCATATGTCCATCTGCCATAGGGTGAGGCCACTATCACCCTGCAGGAAGTGGCATACCACCTTGTGCTACGCGCACATGGAGAGCCAGTTGGGGGTGCTTCCGTGATTTCTACAGGTGGTACGACATGGAGACATGGGAGTTGGTGGAGCGACTGCTCGGTGCCAGGCCTCTGGTGGTTCTACAGCAGGGGGCGCAGAGGAAGGAGTCGTTCTCGCTGAAGCTTAGATGGCTGCGAGACCATGTCCGTGATATGTCACAGACGGACGACCCAGAGACACTCCGACAGTATACAAGGTGTTACATCTTGCTACTGATCAGGGGTACATGATGATGGACAAGTTGAATAACTTGGTCCATCTGCGGTGGCAACCACTGCTTCAGGACTTCGAGCGGTGCCGTGGGCTGTCTTGGAGCTCGGCGGTGCTAGCATGGATATACCATTCGCTGTGCTCTACAGCACACCAAGGCACCACAAACATTGCCAGCTACACTCCGCTGTTGATGTCCTAGATATACCAAAGATTTTTCCAATGGTATCAACCTGACTGAGGGATTTTCATGTATCCTATGGCTGCGAGGTAACAATTATTTATGTCTTGCTATGTATTGAATTTGTAACTCATTATGACATTCTATAAATTGAAAGCGTGTTATTCTTGTAACAGGCTTCAGGTTGATAGGATTGATGCAGCAGAGCAGAGACCAGCATGAGGCGAGGGTTATCCGATGGCGTCTAGCGATAGACCAGTTATGTCGGGACAAGGTTAGCATTACGATTGAAAACCTAATTTTTAATTCAGTCCTTTGTATAGGATATTTTGCTTAAACAAGTTAAATAAATGTTTGTATTTACTGAAATTTGTGGTTTGAAACATTATTTACTTTTTGGGATATGAAATATTTATTTATTCCAAAATTGTTGTTTCAGTTTTTCTAGACGCCGTACGATGACCCTGCTCTGCAAGCTCTCTGCCCGCCATGGTTTGTCGAGGAGCCAGAGTGGGGAACATGGATGTTCTTCGTCCCTCTCGTATGCTTCAACATCATCGAGTTTCACCAGGTTGACTGGGTGAAGCGCCAGTTCAATGGAGAGCAGCCGGTGCCGGGTGATCCGGTGAACGTCGACAGGTTCCTGACATCCACAGGACGGGGCGATGATGTGTAGTGGCCTGACAGGCTTGAGGAGTGGTATGACGGCTGGAAGGCACGCTTTGTAGAGGGCCACAGGATCAACATTCAGCTATGTTTTGACTACAGGCTGGCTCGGTAGTATTGGGATTTGTACCGTGGCGCTTGGCGGGTTAGGCACCTATCAGGCCAGGACGTACTCGATGATCCGAGGCTAGCCGATTTACCTGATGATGTCCAGCCTACTGCCAGCCAGCCAAGGGACGTTCTTCACCTTCTCCAGGACGTCCCTAATTGACATCGGCATGACAGGGAGGTCAGGGAGGACACACGACGGCCTGCTAGGAGGGAGAAGGGTGCCAGAGAGCGCCCACCAGGCACAAGGGTTAGGGGGAGAGGTTCAGGCCTTGTCGAGTCCAGTTGAATGTGGAGTCGGAGGAGGAGGCCGAGTTCGATAGACATAAAGATCATGGAGACATCCCAGCAAGCGGCGATGATTCACCCCCGCCACCTCCACCGCCTCTACCTCCTCCACCTCCCGCACCTCGTGATCCATCTGGTTCAGGAGGTCTGCAGCATCGGGCCATCTAGGACACCTCACCACCTGGCTGGCATGATGTCGGGCCGTCCAGCAGCTATCAGGAGGAGCAGATGGTCGAGGAGATATTCTTTGAGGATGCATTTCAGCTTCATACCGCTGATCAGAAGTCAATGCAATGCCTCGCAGATCAGTTCTGGACTGGCAGGGAGCAGAGTATCGGACAGTTTCATCACCCCTCAGCTTCCGTGCATACTTCAGCCTGGATGCCACAATATCTCCGGGTGCTGGCTCATCATACGGGATAGGGGTAAAACTGCACATACTACAGTCACAGACCAGACAGTTCCCATTGTAATAAGCTACGACCCTGAGCTCACAAATAGTTTCGGGACAACAACTTTGCAATGCCTACAGCAGCTTCGACACCTTGTTGTATGACTCCTCCCAGTCCCTGTATATCTGCGCAATTGCCTTTTGCTTTGCCATTCAGACCTTTCTATAGGAAGGTTTAAAGTGATGGTTCTGTCGAACTGCACCTTGCAGGGCAAGGATGCTGATGGATGGGTTGGACTGTATCAACGGCAGGATGATCTTGCAGATGAGGCTACTGTCCAACTGTCGATGGTCTTGGGACATCGTGGGTGCTAAACAAGTATGCACTCCACCAACCTTCCGAACTTCCCTAACAAAATAAAACAGTCATGGTTGGAAACTACTCAATATATAGCAATCATAAATGAGTAATTATTCCACAATTAAACTTGAACTCATCAGTATCCGAGGTTCTGTCGGAGGGAAAGACGGAGCCTCCAGGGACATCCATTTGTAGCTTGACGGCAATGCACATGGTACTTTAATAGGTCCGATTCGACCACTCGGTACTCAGTACTTCTGCAAATACTGTAGTTCTTCACACCCTACATTACTGCATCTCTGCATTTGAATCTGTGGCCGACCTGAAACTCTACCCACCGTCTAGGTTGTAATCCTCTTCCTCAGTGTTGGAAAACGAAGATTTTTCATGCATGGCGTCGAAATCCAATGTATGATAATGACTTGGTACAATGGATAGCCATGGAATCGGGTAGGGGGGAGGCAAAACATAGCGCACCACTGTCTTGGCCGGCATCTCTGGTACAAACTCCTCCTCCTCATCATCTTCAGAGAAATCTTTATCGTTTCTATTCGCAACGTACTCTTTGTCGGAGTCTTCATCACCCAACTCCATTTCTTCCACTGGAATTGCAACATGAATCAGTAGTGGTGCGAGAGGTAGGTCATCCTGCACAACGGTCGATTGTATAGAACCACCACCACCACCAACATCACCAACCTCGGCAGAAAACTCCATCGCTTGTTCTGTCATGATTCTCCCATGGATGTCAAACATGAGTCGCACATGCTCGTCGCCTTGGAGGCGAAACAGTCGAAACAAAAAACTCCATTACCCAATGGTGCTAGCAACCTATACCCCCACCCTTCCGATCTCTCTTCTCCCTATACCACCTAGGTTGCTCAATATCAAACTCTTCAACTCAGATAATGAACTTACGCTGAGTGCGCAATAGTAATGGATTCTCACACTCAAATATCACCTCATTATCGCTATTTCTTATGCGACAATTGGGGTACACACAGACAACCACATATCCGCCACTACTGGACATTTTTACCAATTTTTTGGAAGAAAAATGAAGGAGAAGAAGATATGAAATGTATGTGGAGAATGTCAAGGGTTGCACATCCATCTATAGCAATTCGAAATTTGTCTTAATGTATATCGTTTATATTATAAATGCTTTAATTTTAAACATATTTCGTTTAGTGTAAACAAAGATAAGACTGGAGAACTTATCTCCGTAATAATTTTTATAATTATTTATTTCAGTAAATATCACATTTATTTAAATAAAAAATCCCAACATCTTCTT
>NC_029790.2:122396308-122412144 GCF_000816755.2 Arachis ipaensis
TTTTAATTTTATTTATTGTATTAGTTTATGAGTATAAATTAGAATTTTTTTTAGGTAGAATTATGATAGGTGTTACCGCTGATTTGGGGAATAAATTGAAAATGGATTCAAATAAAAAGATGGATGTATATCAACCATAAGAAGAAGAAAAAAAAGTATGAGAATCAAGGATCTTCGATCACCTGCACAAATAGGTATTAGTTCAGTCAGAGTATAGAGAGTACACACAGAGGAATTGAAGAAGATAACACAGTAAAAGACTCACATTGCACAATACCATCCTCTTTTCCCCTCTCTTACTATTTGTTACTCTTCTCCACTAATTACTGGCTCCTTGCGGTTGTGTGTCTCTCCCAACTATGGCCCTTTTCTAACAGTTTTGCCTTTTCTATATCATTACTTTCTCTATTGAAAATGATATTGTCCTCAAGGTCGAAGGAAGGGTATTGTAGCTTGAATCTTTATATGGCTCCCAGGTAGCTTCTTCGGCTGTCATGGATTGCTACTATCAAGTCGCTTGACCATTCGGTGCCCCAATATCAAAGGGGTTTGGAGTTTGTACCCTTGATCATCTAATAAAAGTGGGATGAAAATGGTAGAAGAATTTGGATTGTCAGGACATTTCTTAAGTAAAGAAATGGGAAAAATAGGATGGATCCTGACTGTGGTGGGCAATTCCAACATATAGGCCACTTTTTCAATGCATGCCATGATTTTAAACGGTCTGAAATATCTCATAGATAATTTTTTATTCTTTGCAAGGCCCCAGAGTAAAGTAGTTTTGTCGGTACGCCTTAAAATCACCCACATTGAACTCGAACTCCTTTTGCTTTCGATATTTCTGAATTTTCATTCACAACTATGCCTTCTCTAAATTCTTTTTGAGAGATTCCAACACTGCATCGTGCTATAGCAGTTATTCCTGCAGCCGGTGTGTCAATAGACCTGGGTTTGTACTTGAGAAGGATTGGAGGGTCTCAGTCGAAAACCGTCTTAAACAGGACATGCTAATAGCAGAGTGGTATGAAGTGTTATAACTCTACTTGGCCCATAGTAGCAACTTAAACCAGTCTTTTGGATTCTCCTGCGTGTAACAACGTACATTTCCAAGAAGCGATTAAGGACCCCATGTTAGTCCGTTAGACTCTGGATGGTATGCTGAACTCCTGGCCAGCATAATTCTTTGATTTCCACAACACTGTTCCCAAATTTTGCTCGTGAAAATTTTGCCTTGATCCAAAACAATGGAATGGAAAAAATCGTGAATACTACCTCTCGCACAAAAGTTTTAGCCACTTTTGGGATAGTAAAATCCGAAGAAAGGAATAAGGTGCACAAATTTAGACGACCTATCAACAACCACCAAGATAACAGAGCAGCTGTGAGATAAAGGGAGACCTGTAATAAAATTCATCGATATGTCATGCCAAATATGGGTTGGGATTGGCAATGGCTCTAATAGTCCAGCTGAGGGTTGAGTACTATACTTTGCCTGCTGACAAATAGAGGAAGCGTTGGCATATTCTTTAATGTATTTAGCCATATGTTTCCAAAAAAATTGGGCAGTCAAGCGAGCAAGTGTGTTTTGGTAACCCCCATGTCCCTTAATAATGGAATCGTGACTCTCATGAAGCAGGCAAGGAATCAAAGGTGAAGCGGCAGGTTAGTGGTGGCAAACGGGCTAGCCCGTCGACCCGTCCTGTCCCGCCCCACCAAAAATCCACCATTATTGAAAATTGTAATGGAAAGGGTTTTATGTGATTGTGATAGAAAATTGTAACTCAAGTAATTGAAAATAGGATACCGTTTTGTGATTGATGATTGGACGATGCTATCAGAGACAGTAGTTTGCATACATTCATAATCATCAAGGTATTTCAGCTTGTGTCTTTCTCTATGGAATCTTCTTAGTGAAGGAAGCAGATTAATATCAGTGGTTTGGGGATTAGATTAGTTTTCATCATATGATGGGATAGTATGTGATGCTGGTGCTGCTGGTAAACTCAAAGAATGGGTAAGGTTGACTGTGGTTGAACGTGGTTGAACATCAATTGTGTTGGAAGGAGAATTTGGCAATGTATCTTGAATGGGATGTAAATCTAAGGTATGGGAAGGTAATGTGCTGCTATCAAAGACATCTATAGGATCATGATTATGAAATGTAATCTTAGTGTCTTGATTAGAATTGGAAACATATTCAAATTGATGAGAAACTTGATTATTCTTATATGGAAAGGAATTTTCATAAAAAAATTACATTTCTAGATATGAAAAATTGTTTATTATTAATGTCCATTAAAAGATATCATTTTGTTCCTGCTTTAAAGGCAACAAAATATATTTTCTTTCTCTTTTATCCCATTTCTTTCTATTTGTAACTAAAGTTGAAGCAAATGTAACACATCTAAAAATTTTGAAGTGTTGAATATTTAGCATTTTACTAAAAAAATCTAATAAGGATTTTTATTATTAATAGATGAACTAGACACTCTATTGAGACTATGTACAACATGTGTTGCAGCATATCTCCAAAAAATTTTAGGAAAATAGGCATTAAAAATGAGAGCTCTAGCAATATTCAAAATATATTGATGTTTTTATTCTACAACTCCATTTTGTTGAGGGTCTCAACACATGAAGTCTAATGAATTATTTTTTTTCCCATAAAAGAAACTCATGATAAATTCAGCTCCATTATCAGTCCTGATATTTTTTTATTTTTGTTTAAAATTGGGTTTTAATTAGTTGCACAAATTGTTGGATAAAAGAAGGAGTTTTACTTTTATTTTTCATAAAAAATAGCCAAGTGAACCTGCTTTTTTCTTCTACTATTGTTAAAAAATACTTATGGTTAGTAAAAGATGGGATAGAAATAGGTCTCCAAATATCCATATGCACGGAATAAAATAAATTGACAGATTTTGTTTGACTCAAATGAAAAGACAATCTTCTTTGTTTTACATAATGACATGGTTCACAAGGCTCGTGTTTTCATGGATATACAATAAAAGGATAACTCTTTTTCATTTCTTGTAACCTATCAATTGAGACATGTCCTAACCTACAATGCCAAAGTTTCATGATTTATAGTGTCTGTGACAACAGCAACACTAACTAAGGTTTTGACTAGTTCTCTATTCTTTACTTCTAAGTTGACATAAGTTGTATCTGTATTGAAGATATACAAGCCACTTCTTTGTCTAGTATGACTAATCATCTTCAAGAAAAAATTGTCCTTTATCTCATAGTATGTATTGTTAAATAAGAATCGGCAAGGTAAAAAATTAGTTACTTCAGACACAGGTATAAGATTAAAATTGAAAGAAGGCACATATAACACATTTGTAAGGTAAAAATCACGTGTTAAAATTATAGTTTCACTAATTGTTGTTGTGGTCTCAGTTTCATTTGGACATTTGATTAATACAGGATCTATTGTGTGATGAGAGTGAAAAGTATGAAGAAAAAAAAGTAACATGTGCAGTGGCACCAGTATCAATTATCTAGTCGTGTGTGTAAACTGTAAAGGAATGTGAAAATTGATAAAATATGGTGTATACCTGCTGAAGGAGTTATCACTGTGTTTATGGCTTGTGTTTGAAAAGAACCATGAATAGTATCACATTTATGTTGTTGGAATAGAGAAATCAAGGCTTGTTTTTTATCTCTGGAAAACAAGTTATCTAGGCTCTTACTATTTTCCTCTTGAGTTGAACACACATCAGGTATATGTTACTATTTTCACATATTTTCTCAACAACAATCATATTGTTCACATTTTTTACTCCAAATTTCTTTTGCAAATGAGGAGGAATTCCATGCTTATGGTAGCAGGTATTTATGGTGTATCAAACCTTCCCGCGTGAGAACAACGTCTCATCAGTCCTCTTCCACCACTAATTCTGCCTTGGCCTCGGCCACGTCTGCCTCTCCACCTTGATTTGTGATACTAGAATTTGCATTGAAGGTCATACCAAACCCTCTATTGTTTTCATTACCAATTCCTCCAACATTGACAGCATTAACCAGCACCCTTTCTTCACTTTGATATGAGTTAGTTAATTGTCTTTATTGTTGCAAAAGTAAAGAGTAGATAGAATTCACACTGGGCCATGGTACCATCAACATAATATGTGATTTTACTATTGAGTACTGCTCATTTAACTCTCTCAAAATTTTAACAGCATATTCTTGGTCTCTATATTCTCTTATGATCTTCAGTCCACATGAGCATGATGCTCCACAGGTATAGGCTGAGATTGGTTTGAACTCATCAAATTCTTCCCAAATTTCCTTAAGTTTAGTGAAATATGCAGTGATGGATAGATCTCATCACAAACATCTCCTCTTGAAGATCAGCTATCCAAAACAAATCACTTTCATAGAATCTGTGCTTGAGATCATTCCAGAGCTTTGAGGCCACGTTACACCAAAGAACATTCTAAAGAATCTCCATGCTTAGGAAATAATGCAACCATAATAGTACAAAGGTGTTGCATCTATCCCATGTAAACCCCGGTTAAATTAGTTAATAAATTAGTTTTTAATAAGGAGGATTAGAAATGTAAATATTATATCAAAATAGGGTAGAGCTCATCGAAACGAGAATTTTGACACTAATTTTGAAAAAAAACGGTCCAAGATTGGACCGAAAGGACCGAATCGGTTGAACCGGACCCAAACCGGGCTGCCGGTTCAACCGGACCAGCCCTTTTAAGTGAACCCAAGCCCTTCATCCCCTTCATTCCAACAGAAACGAAGCTTTCAGCTTCCAGGGGAGGGAAGAACGAGAAAAAAATCACCAGTGGCTTATAGAATTGCCTTACCGCCGTACCTTTCGAATTTGCACGATGTATTTCATGTATCACAGCTTCGGAAGTATACTCCTGATGCAAGTCATGTTCTAGAACCAGAACCAATCCAAGTGAGAGAAGATCTAACACTTCCAGTAATTCCAGTGAGAATTGATGATACTAATATTAAACGATTACGCGGAAAGGAAGTATCATTGGTAAAAGTAGCTTGGAGTCGAGCTGGTATTGAGGAACATACTTGGGAACTCGAATCAGATATGCGAAAAGACTATCCACATCTCTTTTCAAGTAACTAGATTTGAATTTTGAGGGCAAAATTCTTTATTAGGTGGGTAGGATGTAAACCCCGGTTAAATTAGTTAATAAATTAGTTTTTAATAAGGAGGATTAGAAATGTAAATATTATATCAAAATAGGGTAGAGCTCATCGAAACGAGAATTTTGACACTAATTTTGAAAACATAGGACTTATATTTAAGGTTAAGTTAAGTTATAATTAAATATTTTTAGGAAACCACCTTTTATGGCTTCTGTTTAATACTTTAAGCTCTACAATCTAAGTGCCGGCGTTCTAGGATTGCCTCTGGCATTCCCAGGACCTTATATATTATGTGTGTGGCACCTTTACCATACTGAGAACCTCCGGTTCTCATTCCATACTTAAATTGTTCTGGAACCGAATGTCAGGGTATTATGTTATTAACTGCAGGAGTATCAGGTGATGATCAGAGTTTAGAGCAAATTCCGGTTGTATGTGAATTTCCAGATGTGTTTCCGGATGATATTAATGAATTCCTACCTAACCGAGAGGTTGAATTTGCAATTGAGTTGGTACCTGGATCCGGTCCAATTTCAATTACTCCTTATAGGATGTCGCCTTTAGAAATGACTGAACTGAAAGCTCAGCTGGAAGATCTGTTGGGTAAGCATTTTATCCGACCAAGTGTTTCTCCGTGGGGAGCGCCCCAAGCTTCATAGGTTGAGTCAATTTTTTTAGGTTTTGGAATGGTTCCACTAATGAATTCCAACTTGTTCTTTGATTCGATGGATAGCCAAACCGATCTTTCCTATGAGCGATAATTTCAAATTGTAAGAGGAGTTTGAGTTAGTAATAGACCTGGGCTTTCATTTGGATGGAGGTAGAAGGGACTTATTTGATCTTGAATTAGATTCAATGTTGATCTCCCTATTTGCATTTGAAGGTTGGCAAGTTGATTCATTAATCTCGTGAGGTTTTGTAAATCACTCACTGAAAATGTTTGTAGTTACAAATTTTCTGGATTATCCCTTCTTGCTTCTCGATCTGCCATGGATATCGCAAAAGGAAGAGGAAAAGTTCACAATTCTCGCTTAGCAATATTTGCAGCTCCTCCACACTCATCGCACCATGATAAAATCTGTTCTGAACTGTAGATTTCTTGGTGAAAAATGAAGGTTCTGCTTTGCAAACTAAGGAAGAGAGAAATATGTCTATTGCATTAGTAGAAAAATTACACTTTACAAAGGTTGAAGGTGTAGCTATATATAGCCAAAAAGAAAGAAAAAAATATGATGCTAACTACCTCTTCATATTCTTTATACATCTGTTATACTAGCTACCTTTTCATATTTTTTATACATCTATCACCTACCAGTGTCACACAATACCTACTATCACCCTACTATCACCAGCCACCTTCATATATCACGTATTAGTAGTACTCACACATTAATACATCTCTCTAGGACCTTGATAATGAGCTACCATATAACCCTCCTTGCAACCTTCGTTATAAACTCTGCTTTCATTATCATACCAGACTTCTAGACCTTCCTTCTTTATGTCTGCAATCCATATTCCCATTGCAATGTCTTTTGTTCACATATGTGTTTGAGATCAAACACAAAATTTACATTTAGCTTTAAACAAGTAATGGATTTAATTATATACTACCTTTAAATAGCCATCTCTGTATTTCTTGTATACTATTCTTACTATGTCATTTGAGACAACATAGCCAAGACTGTGTGACCAAGGAGGATAAGTTGCTTCACTCCATTCCTTGAACACAGTAGCCAGTAAGATAGATACTTAGATAAAAGTGGACAAAATAGAAAACAGAATCAAAGAGGCAAAGGTGTTAGAAAAATTGAGGTTCACAAGAACCTGTCTAATAGTGGAAGCACCAAAAATAATTTTTCACAACCTGTGCAGTTAAATAGGCAACTCCAAAGATACTCAAAGTAGCAAATATAATGACAGAAATTAAATAATCAAACACCAAAATTTTTGTTTTAAAGTTGTGGGTCCCACTTGAGTTGGGAATCCACCAACAAATCTCTTCCTCACCGACTCAAGTGGGAATAGGCTGCTCTACCAAGCATGTCTTCTCTTTGCAAGAATCAAATTTCGCTGCAGGTAAACTCTTAGTCATCATATATGAGTCATTATCATTAGTATAGATCTTCTCAAGTGCATATGACTTTATCTCAAGTGCTTGACGTATCCAATGATACCTCACCTCTATGTGCTTCGATCTAGAATGAAAACGTCAGATTCTTGCTGAGATGGATAACACTTTGCCTGTCACAAAATAACACAAACTTTTCTTAATTGATGTCTAACTCTTATAAAAATTTCTTCATCCACAAGAGTTTCTTAAAAGCTTCAACAACAGCAATATATTCTGCCTTTGTAGTAGACAAAGCAACATATTTCTGAAGTCGAGATTGTCACAACACAGTACCCCCTACAAAAGTCATCATATAACCAGAAGTAGACTTTCTTGAATTAAGATCCCCAGCCATATCCGCATCTGTGTAGCCATCTAACACAGGTTGGCCACTCCCAAAGCATAAACAAACTTTGGAAGTACCATTAAGGTATCTGAAAATCCACTTCACTGCTTGCCAGCGTTCCTTGCCAGGATTAGGGAGAAACTGACTAACAACTCCAACAGTATGAGCAATGTCTGGCATCGTACAAACCATAGCATACATCAAACTGCCAACTGCAGATGCATATGGAATCTTCTTCGTTTCTTCTTTTTCTTTCTCACTTGTGAGACATTGCCACGAACTCAGCTTGAAATGACTAGCAAGTGGAGTACTAATAGGTTTGGAATTACTCATGCTAAATCTCTCTAAAACCTTCTCAATATACTTTTTCTACGACAATCACATTTTCCCATTCTTCCTATCAAGAGTGATACTCATGCCAAGGATTTTCTTTGCAGGGCCCAAATCCTTCATAGCAAAGGATTTGTTCAAGTCTTTATTAAGACTTTCAATTTTCTTAGTGTCATGACTAACAATCAACATGTCATCAACATAAAGTAAGAGAATTATAAAATTATCATAAGAGAATTTCTTAACATACACACAATGATAAAAAAAAGTCTTACTATACCCAACTGTCTTGGCGCTTACTTCAGCCCATATAAGCTCTTCTTCAACTTGCACACAAGGTGCTCCTTTCCTTTAACCTCGAAACCCTTTAGTTGTTCCATATAAATTTCTTTATCTATGTCACCGTGAAGGAATGCAGTCTTCACATCAAGTTGCTCAATCTCTAAATTCAAGCTAGATGACAATCAAAGCACAACTCGAATACATGATATCTTTACAACTGGAGAGAAAATCTCTTCAAAATCAATAGCTTTCTTCTACTCAAATCCTTTCACAATCAATTGAGCTTTGTACCTTAATCGTGAGACATTTTTATTTGCTTTCAGTTTGGACATCCATTTATTCTTAAATGCTCTCTTACCTTTCGGTAGCATCACCAATTCAAACCTATGATTCTCATGCAAGGATTTTATTTCTTCTTGTATGGCCTTCAACCAATCTTTTTTATGCTCATCAGACATAGTTTCTTGATAGCTCTTTGACTCTCCAATCTCAGTGTTCATTACATACTCATGAGGAGAGTATCTCTGAGAAGAATGACGCTCTCTAGTAGATCTTCTCAATTCAGGCTCAATTAGTGGTTCAAGTGAAATTTCAACATCTGGTGAAACTTTTGCATCTGGCACCTCAGGTTGAGGTGTAGGTTCATAATCCCTGAAATCACTTAACACACATATCATGGCATCGAATGATAATAAGAGAGGATTAAAATTAGCTAAATTAAGACTAAAGAAACATGTTTTCAACTATATCACAGAATTAGGAAGGATTTATAAAACCATGCAAATTATATGAATAAGTGAGCAGAGAATTGATAAAAATCACTCAATTGAATACAAGATAAACCATAAAATAGTGGTTTATCAGTTCATCATGCAAATCATCACCATCATTATCAACTTGTACATCTCCTCCATCAACAAGAGGTCTAGCGGAAGGACCAGGTTCATTGTTAGTAGAATGTCTAACACTTATTGTTGGCTTATCTGTCTTCTCAAGGTCTTCAATAGTTTGGTCTTTAAGAAAAATCACATCTCAGCTTCTAATTATTTTTTTGCTCACCGAATCCCATAATCTGTAACTAAAGTCTTCGTGACCATAACCATGAAGATACACTGCTTTGACTTTTCATTTAGTTTAGACCTTTCATCTCTTGGAATATGAATAAAAATCCTGCAGTCGAACACTCGCAGGTGACTATAGGAGACATCTTTTTCTTTTTAAACTTTTTTCTGGAACATCACCATTTAGTGGAACTGAAAGAGAAAGGTTGATCAAATCTACTACAGTTCTCATTGCTTCACCCCAAAAGGATTTAGGTAACTTTGCATAAAAGAGCATACACCTGACTCGGTTATTGATAGTGCGATTCATTCTCTCTGTAACTCCATTATGTTGAGGAGTCTTAGGATCCGTCTTCTTAAGCTTGATCCCATGTCCTTTACAATACTCTTCAAACAGACCCCTATATTCACCATCATTATCTCCTTGAACATATTTCAATTTCTTTCCTGTTTCTCTTTCAATACTTGCATGAAAGTGTTTGAAGATACCGAGTACCTGATCTTTTAGATTTCAAAATAAAAGTCCGTGCTTTTCGAGAATAATCATCAATAAAAGTAACAAAGTATGATGCACCGCCTAATGTCTTAGCATCCATAGTGCAAATATCAGTGTGAACTACATCTAGAATATGTGATATCCGACGAGGTCCAGAACTATGAAATGATACTCTAGCATGCTTTCCAACAAAACAATGAGTACAAGTATTTAAAGTTGTACCTTTTACGGGAAGTGAGTACTTCTTGGCTAAGACGATTAGTCCTTTCTCGCTCAAGTGACCAAGACGCATATGCCACAAATCAAAAGAGGAATCATCATCTACATTCGCCTCTTCATTGCACAACTTTGCTTGTAATCGGTAGAAAGTAATGAGACTATTATCTTCTTTAACAACAACGAGAGCCCTTTTGGTAATCTTGCATTTTTCACTACCAAAAGAAGTACAATATCCCTCTTGATCTAATGCCTTCAGTGAAATCAGATTGAACCACATATTTGGCTCATGCCTAACATTCTTCAACTGCAACTTGCATCTCATGTTGGTTTCAAGCCACACATCACCCATACCAATGATATCACACACCTCTATATCTCTCAATTTGATCTTGCCAAAATTTTTAGTAGTATAAAAAGTGAAAAATTCACGCCTAGGAGTGATATGACATGAGGCACCAGAATCCATAATCCAAGTGGAATTATCACTGACAAGATTAACATAATTTTCATCATATGTAATAAGAATATCTTCATAAACAATAGCAGCAGTTTTTTTTTATCACTATCTTTACCTTTGTCTTCGTTTCTTTCCCTTGATTGTTCTCTTTTCAAGAACCTACAATACCTCTTGATATGCTCTGGCTTGCCACAATGGTGACAAATGAACTCCTTTCTTGGCTTGTATTTTTCTCTTGATTTGCTTCAACTATCTGACCTGTTAGAATTGTGAGGTTTTCTACTTTGACTTATCTCCCGTGACTTTGAAACAAGTGCTTCTGACTAGGAGACATTAATCAAACCCCATTCTTTTCTTCTGACTTCTTCATTCAACATGCTCTCTTTAACCATTACTAATATCAACTTTTCTTTTGTAGCTGAGTTAGTTAGTGTCACAACCAAAACTTTTCAACTATCAGGTAAAGAACTTAGCAACAACAAGGCTTGCAACTCATCATTTAAAGTAATGTCATTATTTGTTAGTTGTTTCACAATCTCTTGAAATATACTCAAGTACTCCAGTATTGATTTACCTTCAATATATTTCATATTGACTAGCTTCCGAATCAAGAATGCTTTGTTTTGCACATTTTTCCTCTCATATAACTCCTTCAATTTCTTCCACATCTTCTCAGCATTAGTTTCGATGTCAACATATGAAAACACACTAAGATCAAGTTATTGCCTAATCAAAGCAAATGTCTTCTGATTCTTTTTCCATTCAGCATCAGATTTAGTACCTTTGGATTTATCCTCCTTCACAGGATCATATAAGTCCTTGCTGTACCGTATATCTCTCATGAGGGTCTTCCAAATCGAGTAATTTTTGGAATTCAATTTGACCATATTTAGCCTTTGAATATTTTCTTCCATTTAAACAACATAGAAATAAACAACCAAAGTTTTAGATACCACTTTGTTGAAAAAATTGAGATTCAAACAAGAACCTGTCTAAATGCGAAAGCATAAAAAAATAATTTTTTATAACCTATGCAGTTAAATAGGCAACTCCAAAGATACTCCAAGCAATAAATTAAATATATTGACAAAAATTAAATAATCAGACACCAGAATTTTTATTTTAAAGTTGTGGGTTCCACTTGAGTTGGGACCACTGAAAAAAAAAGAAAAGACAATAAATAGCATAGATCTTTTTCATCCAAATTTCTAAGATAATATTAAGTTTCTTTGAGTTTTTGAGAATTCAACCTAATATCATAATTACTTGAGTAATGTTAAGGGATTAGTTTGTTAGCTAGGTTAGTTATGCAGTTAAAAAGAGTAACTACCTACTTATTATCCAATACTGTTGATGCGTATATTAAGTATATGGATATAAAAATCGTAATAAATTAATCCTTACTTCTTTCCCAAGTAACAAACCCTATACTCTCTGTTCTTGCTTACTCTATTAGCACTTCACTCTAAGGTCCTTTCATGGTATTTGGAGCCATTTTTCTTGCTTATTCTTTGTTATCATGGAAATCTCTCTCTTTCTCTCTTATTCTAACTACAAGAAAACATTATTTTCTATTGATGGTAAACTCAACAAAAATAACTACTCAGCATAAAAACATTTTGTCTTGTTCAAAATTCATAGTCTTAACGGAAAAGTCTATTGTGGATGCAAATTATAATAGCAAATCTAGTGTATTTTTCAGAAAAAAAATATTTTGGTGTTTTACAGGTATGTTTATGAATAATAGACCTACACTCAGGCCGCTAATTTGCACTTCAGGCTAAGCTCCTATAAGCCGAAGCTCAACTAACCCATTTCCATATTAATCATATTGTACGATAGATATAGCTTGTGTGTTACAATCATTATTTGGATACAGCTCTTTTTTTTTTTCAAATGATGATTTATTTATAGCTTTGATTAGATACATTTCTAATTTCTAATTTGATCTAGCGATATCTACAGAGGAATCAGCTTCTTGTGACAAAATAAAAGCCAGGCCCTTGATTAGATATGAATTCAGGATACAAATTACCATAAAGAATGTGAAGCTTAAATTATACAACAAATAATACCATTGGTGCTTCAGAAATCTAAACGGCGCCCCGGGAGTATGGCACTATAAAACATCCTTTGGTTGTTTTGCTACTGATATGAAAATGGGAAGGGACTAATATACACACTATGAAACAGATCATGTGTCTTACACATTCTCTTGTGCTGTTTGATCAGGAGCGACAAGGTGCTCTCTCACTTGTTCATCTTGTTCGGAAGAGTCTACCCACTTGGAGCCTTTTTTAGCAGTTGGATACAACACATAATGTTGTATGATGAAAAGAATATCAAACAATACTGATATCTGCAGTGGTGTAGTCCATCAAAAAGACAAGAACTTTAAAACAGTAATATAAAAGCTTTAATTATTGACTGACCAATGTAAGAATGACTTATGTTTACTGATATTTTTATCTTTTTATTTTTATTTTCATCTTTTTGGATTATAATTTGAATTTAATTTTGATACACTAACAGTGTAAAACATTTTATAGAATCATTTACTCATCTAATCACATTTGTTTTTTTGTATTACCATTCACACGGTCAATTTAAAAAGTAAGTATTTTTGTTGATGTAGCATTACATAATTGAATGCACATATAAATCTACTTTACTACACCGTGCATCAAAATTAAATTCTTATAATTTTATCCTCTATGTTATAAATAAATTTGCATAATGAACCTAGAGCAATGGTTTTAAAAATTAAAATAGATATTTTAGGGTTGCAGCAGAATTAAGCGTCCACCCTTCTCTAACATAAAGAGACTTTTGAAATTAATCTTTTCAAAAAGAAAATTTCTCCTTCCCAACTTCAGAAGGTTTTCCAATTTTTTTTTTTAATAATAAAAAATGGTGGTGTATCCAATACATTGAATACTTTTTTCAATGTTTTAGTTGCATCACTCTCTAGCCATGTTGTGACGATTTGGAATAGAAACACATAATCTACTATTCTGTTTGAGTGATAAGATCTGTTGCTGTTATACCATCAATTTTTTTCCTTAACCGACTTAGAATAGAATTATGAAATATGAATCTAAAGATTATTCGATATCACAATCAAAATGAGAACTAGAACCACCACTGCATGAAAAATTGAAGGAGAAGAAATAGACATAACAAATAAGTAAAACTCAAGAGTTGAGTTTTCCATACCAGAGATAGCAGCACTTTGCCTATGTTCCCATAAAAGTTAACCCATGAATCTGGAAATTTGACATGTTTAAAATTTGTTAAATGTGAAAATACAGAATCAAATGGCTAGTTATAGCAATAGCAGAGATGACAGACCTTGATCTACAGATTGCACAACCATTTGTAAGTAGTTTCCGACCCCTCCCGAAAAATCAAGTAGAATGTTACCGATGCTAAAGCCATCAGTGCTTTTTCTTAGGAAGTTAAAGATTGCCTAAATTCACAACACAAGTTATTCAAGCGAAATAAATCTAGTCTTGAGACAATGATTATAGGGATTTCAAAAAATAAATAAATAATGAAAATATTCATCTGCCTTTGGAGCATAACCAACAAATTAGTTTCTGATAACAAATTATGTTTAAAAAAAAGTCTCTGCTAACAGGTTTTAGTTTAAAAACAGAGAAAATAGATGAAAATGGGATTTCGACAATCATATAAATTCGAAGCAGAAATAAATTTGAAAGAATCCTTACCTGGGGAATATATTTTATAACTGTCATAAATACTTGAATTCCACTGCAATATAAACAATTTAAGAAAAAATTTAGAATGAAATTAAATCACATTTATATGTCAAAGCATGGTGAAGCTGAAAGAGGAGAACAAATATAACTCCACAGACTTATGAAAGCTGATATCATCTGACTAAGATACCAACATACACAGTAGCAGGAAAAAGGAACACAACTCTAAGCTGTTGCACTAAGATAATACAATAAATAACCAACAAGTCTAATGGAAGGAACTGGGTACTGGGACACAAAAAGGAACACAATAGGAGTTGTACTTCAAATCATGTCTCCTAGACCCCTACCATAGAAAATGTTTTGTAGATAAGCCTATAATATATTATATATAACCAAAATATGAACCATCTCAAAAGAATTATTCATGAACCTGTCTGACACAACGTTAAATCAAGATTCTTTGGGAGGCTTATCATGTAAGATTTAAAAATTTGTAGGACTCTCAAATTAGAACCAAAATACTTCCATTCAAAGCATCGATTTCTTAACAGTCTTCATTACTTATTAGTGCTGACTAACTATATAGATGAAGAGAATTTATTTGCTTTGTTGCCTAAATTATTCAAAGTGACTACTTATGAGGATGTCTTCATGTTAAGATGATAACTAAGAACTGCTACATGGTTTGACATGTTTGACTAAACTGCTAAACATAATACTTGTTAATATCTTAAATATCATCTTCACATGAAAACATATTCATGTGAGTAGCCACCATTATTCAAAATATGAAATAATCTTTCTCCTGATGTGCCACCAAAGTTCCAGTTAAAGGTGGAAGTATGATGGTCTCAGAATGCACTGAGATTTCTACCAATACCTACCACATCAGATCCCTCAAATTTATAATAAAACAAAATTAAATTCAACAATATCAAATCTCAATGCACTAAATCCAGTATAACGCTAAGATCACATCAAAACATATATTCTATGGAGTTAAATTGAAGGTTAGAAAGCAGGAAAGGGATGCAAATAAAAGCACAATCATACTTGAAAATGGAGAGAAGCCAGAGCCAGGAATGAGTAGGCAAAGCAATAAAGAAACAGACTGCAGCAGTAAGCCAAGCAACAGAGACAATTCCAATAGAAATTTTGGAGACTTTCTGTTCCCCGCGCTACAATGAGGGGGAAAAAAAAAACAAAAGTACCAAGTTCAGAAAAATAAAAAATTCAAGCAATAGAATGGAGAATCAAAATAATAATCTCAAATGGAGGAGATGTTCATCTTACATCATAGATTGCAATCTGGAATAGGGTGATTGCTGTTAGTAGAACAGCATGGATTGAGAAAGCAACATCATTGGCAGCCACAGGTATCATCTGAAATAGATTAATAAAAAGAATCAAAGTCGTAAGAATAAGATTGCTGATTTAAGATCCCCCACATCAAAGATTTCATGAAAATGAGAACCAGATCCTTAACAGTATGGCATGGCACAAAAGAAACGAGTTTAGGTTAATGCTCACTTTGATTCCATATGCTTAAGCCATTTTGTTTTCGAAAATTTTAACAAGTTAAAACACTCCCTATAGATAACAAACATGAGTCCACATTAAAGCAATAATCCGATTGATGTTTGTTAGCTATATATTGAAATCCGAAATTCACAG
>NC_029790.2:122412162-122435505 GCF_000816755.2 Arachis ipaensis
ATATATATATATATATATATTTATACACAAATACTAATTTCGTGTGCAGATATCATTTTTGATATGCATGGGGACTAGAATATACATCAGTTAAACGAGTTTTGGTGCATTTCAAAGAAAAGTGAAAACAAATTGAGGTTACTTTGACTAGTGAATAAAAGAGGAAAATCGAACCTCGCCATAACCGTATTTCTTGTAGTATTGGTTCTGAATAGCAGAGCTGAAGTACAGAGAAGCGTTGTATATGAGATAGGAACTGTGCTTTGTCAGATTCAACAGCACGAAATCGAAGTTCAGCCCCACAACACTGAAATTCAACACAAAATGAATATAAGAATAAATGGAAATAAAAAATAAAATAAAAAAACGGAAAGGTCAAAGGAGGAACCTCTTCCTGCGAAAATTCAAGATGACTTGAGGGTAGAAGCTTATGGACCAAGAAAAGAAAGCGAACCAACCCAGGGCTTCGTAGGTGACTTGCAGTGGAAATGAATTCCATGAAGCCATAGTTTCTCACTCTCTTCTTCTTGATTCTCTTCTGTTCCTTCGGTTTCTCAGTTCCTATGCAAAAGTTTCTTCTCAAACTCAATTTATAAGTGGGACCGTGGACCCTTCATAAACTTAGAACTTAGTAATTTTTAATTTTGTTAAATTAAAATTTTTAAATAAAATAATAATATATATAATATTGATATTAGGAAAAATCAGTAATATTAAAACTTTGCATTTATTTTTAGATAAATAAAAACAGAAAAAAAAATGCACACATTTCAACAATGATATTGAATTGCTTTCTTCTCGTTGCAATGATTCATCACGTAACTGTGTCTCATCGGTGGATGGCTCGACCATACACATACTCAAAATCTCATGTTGTAGTTAGACGCTATTGAGGGCAGGTTCATGCTGAAAAAAGTTTCTTAAATACAAACAGACCAATGAATATAGTTATTGATAGACCAATGAATATAGTTAGATCAGGATTGAATTAGTTTAATTAAATATTTAATAAAATTATTAATACAAATAATTTTATATTGATAATTTAAATGTTTTTTACATTTGATTTAAACATATAAAATCAAAGGCCAATTACAATAATTATATATACAAGATTAAAAAAATAAAAATCTTCAAAATAACCTTATTACTACAATCATTTTGCCAGGTTGTTCAGGTTTAAAAACTATAACTATAACTAAAGAAAATTGTGACCATAAATTAATGATTATCTTTTTCATTTTTACCTTGATCATAATTTAATAGTCACATTTTGTTTTAGTTACATCTTCGAACAAGTCTATAATCAATATTTTTTGCCATGAATCCATGAAGATAGTGTTTGGAGGGTCGGTTCCTGAACGGGTCGGAGGTGCTATGTATACGGGGGAGACAGGGGACTTGGATCCAGGTCGTTTGTGCGTGGTTGGACCTCTTGGGCGAACGTTGAAGGGAGAGGACTGGAGCTTCACAATCTCCCGGCTTGACAAGGTAGTGAGGGGGGAGCCACCTGCAAAAGAGATTCCGACACTCAAGTCAGAATCCGTACAAAGTGACAGAAAAGGTGAGGGTTAGGTGACGTAGCTGGGGGAGGGATAAGGCCCTCCGCTTATATAGTCTGCACCTAGGGCGGGTCCCACTGGAGCAAACCCACTTTTCAGAAAACTTCCTTCCCCAACTGTCAGTTGCCTAAGAAAATGGGAGGCAACGTGTTGGGTTGCTTCCCGGTACGGGTTTCGGGTACCCGTCGGGTCGGCCAGTTGTCCGGACTCGGGCATTGGACCAGCTGAACCGGGTCGAAACAGATAGGTTATAGTGTATGATCATGATTTATAAACAAGACATTATTTGGAATTTTTTTTTCCACATAAAAATAACCTCATTTTTTTTTCTTTCACTTGTCCCTAAGGATTATGAATTTATGAGTATATGTAGAGTCTATTTTGTCTATCATTGTAGTAGTTATACTGGTTATCTAAATTTGACAACACTTAGAAAATATTATTAAAATTAACATCACACTTTTTATTTATACTTTTTAAATTAAAAATTGTTTACAAATATTAAAAAATACTTTAATTTTATAATAGCCTTTGAATTGAAATGATCTTCAACATTTTTCGTAACAAGCAAAAACCACCAAGGAAACTGTTACGTAAGTAACTTGAGATAGGTGGATTGGGATTGTTTGTGAGGCTCAAGCGCTAGAGGAGGGAGGTCTCCGACTTGGTTTACGTCTGGGAGCCGCCGTCCGAGTTGTGTATGTGAGAGAATGAGGGGGTGGTACCTACAAAGACACTCTGATGCCTAAGTTAGCAAGGGAGTAAGCAGGTTTAGAGAGTATTGGAACTTAAAGATACCTGAGGGGTATCAGTGTATTTATAGTGATGATCCAATAACCACCGTTGGAGTAGTTCCACTTCTGAAGGTGGATAACCGTCCCTTTATCTTAGGGTTGTTGAGATACGGCTTCTAGAAGTGGGTTGAGAGATTTTAGGGGCAATTACTTATTTGAATAAGTGTTATCTGTCAGCTATCTCTTTTTCCCGACTTCTTAGGGAAGGAGTCTGTGTTGAGTCCGACCTCTTCTAAAGAGGTCGGTGGATAACGAAGGCCAATCTTTGGATTGGGCCTTTTGGTGTATTTGGATCTGGGCCATAGTGTTGGGTTAGGGTAGGAACAGTGCCCCTACTCGAGTCTGATCTCTTTTGCTTATGAGTTGGATTCGAGTATTGAACTCGGGTCTGTAGTCGACATTATTTTTAAAACCGACGTGATTTTAAATTTCTTAACCGTCAAGTCTAATCAAACGTCGTGTCCGTTGGAGTTTTCGCATTTACACATGGGAGCAGTTACATTGGGGTCTTCAGAGGCTCCGACTACTACTGCTGAAGAGATCGCTTCGTCCTCCCCTGCTGCAAACCCGAACTCCCTTCCAATTGGTGATTCCAATCCTCCTTCCCTTTAATTGATTTCAGCTATAAGGCGGGCCCTTCTTTAAACAATTTTTGTTTGTTGTGTTTGTGATGGCTGCTCTCGACTCTTTTGGCCTTTTATGGCCGTTAAAGAAAATTGCTTTATTTAATTCGCCCTTTTTTGGATAAGGGCTTTGAGGTATACTTTGCGTGTGCATGCTTTTGTTGCGATTCTTTTGCAAGGTTTTTGTGAAAAATCCTTTTTTGCGAAAAATCTTTTCACTAGGCTGTTTTGGTCTAAGTTATTTCTATGATTTTTTTACAACAGCCTTTATCTTTGAGCGATTTTTCTTATCTCTTATGTATTCCCCACATATTCAATTTTCTCTTATTGAATTGCTTTCATGACTTAGGTTATTTTCGCGATGCATTTCAATTCTTCTCGGATTTTCCGACTAGTAGGTCGTAATGTTTCTGAGTTTATCATGACCGGCCTTTATAACCTCTTTACACCGATTTGTACCTCGTCGTTTTATCCTGCCGATCACTTAGGTCGGTCATGGGATTTTTATGTTTTTTCGAGCTTAAATCGGTACGTTTCGTAGAAAAATGATAACAATAATGGAATTTATAAAGAGATGTAATGAAAAGATCTTTTTTATTGATGAAGGTACTTTTTGCTACTAGGAGAGCCTTTAAGACTTATTTCCCGCTAGTCTCCACTTTGATGCCTCGTTAAAACCCCCTTCAGGAAAATCCTTTTTTGGGAAAAAATCATGAAGTCGGAAAAAAGAGTACATCAGGGAGTAGAGTTCGCTTCTAACTATAGTACCTCTTCATATTACAAGTATGCCACGACCTTGGTAGTTCGGTACTGCTCAAGTCAGTTACCTTGTAGTATCCCTTTCCTAAGACTTCGCTTATCTTACACGGCCCTTTTCAATTAGCAGCGAGTTTCCCTTCCCCCGACTTGTTGATGCCGATGTCATTTCTAATCAAGATCAAGTCGTCTGGGATGAACCTTCTTCGAATGACTTTTTTGTTGTATCTATTTGTCATACTTTGCTTCAATGCTGCTTCCCTTATCCGGGCTTGTTCTCGAACTTTGGGGAGTAGCTCGAGTTCTTCTTTATGTGCCTGGATGTTACCAACCTTGTCGTAGAATCTTATCCTTGGACTTTGCTCATTGACTTCAACTGGTATCATGGCTTCTATGCCATAAGCAAGTCGGAAGAGTGTTTCTCCTATGGCAGATTGAGGTGTAGTCCGATATGCCCATAGTACTTGAGGGAGTTCTTCAGACCAGGCTCCCTTTGCATCTTGCAATCTTTTCTTTAACCCAGCCAGTATAACTTTGTTGGCTGCCTCAGCTTGCCTATTTGCTTGTGGGTGCTCTACCGAGGTGAAATGATGCTTGATCTTCATGCTGGCTACCAAGTTTCTGAAGGTAGAGTCGGTGAACTGCGTTCCATTATCAGTGGTGATGGAATGGGGGACTCCATACCTTGTAATAATGTTCTTGTAGAGGAACTTCCGACTTCTCTGGACTGTGATGGTGGCTAATGGTTCTGCTTCAATCCATTTCGTGAAGTAGTCCACTCCCACTCTTAGGTACTTCACTTGTCCATGCGCTTGGAAAAATGGTCCGAGTAGGTCTAACCCCCATTTTGCAAAAGGCCATGGAGAAGTTATACTAATAAGCTCCTCGGGGGGAGCGACGTAGAAGTTTGCATGAATTTGGCATGGTTGGCACTTTTTTACGAACTCGATGGCATCTTTCTGCAAGGTTGGCCAATAGAACCCAACTCGGATAAGTTTCCTGGCTAAAGACCTTGCTCCGAGATGATTTTCGCAGATACCATTGTGCACCTCCTCTAAGACCTCTGTTGTCCTTGAGGTCGGGACACACTTCAGCAATGGTGTGGATATTCCTCTTTTATAGAGGATATTCTTTACCAAGGTATAGTTCTGTGCTTACCTCCAAATTTTCTTGGCCTCTTTTTCCTCTTTGGGTAGGATGTCGAATTTTATGTATTCGATTAGTGGGTTCATCCATCCGAGGTCCAATACAGATATTTCAAGGACAACTTGTTTAGCCTCTATTTTTGTGACAGAGGATTCTCGGAGAGTTTCTTGAATCAGGCTTCTATTATTCCCTCCTGGTTTGGTACTTGCTAATTTGGAGAGGGTGTCTGCTCTGCTATTGAGATCCCGAGTTATATGTTTGACCTCGGTCTCTGAGAACCTCCTGAGATACTCTAAGGTTTTGTCTAAGTACCTCTTCATATTGAGATCTTTGGCCTGATACTCCCCATTGATTTGAGAGGTCACCACCTGGGAGTTGCTGAACACAACTACTTTGGTTGCACCGACTTCCTCTGCTAGCTTCAACCCAGCGATCAAGGCTTCATATTCTGCCTGGTTGTTGGAGGCTGGGAATTCAAATTTGAGAGAAACTTCTATTGGGTTCCCTCTTAGTTTTTGGTACCTTAACTCGGGGCCATGTAGAACTTTGCTAGTGAAGTACACAAGATGCTGCCCAACCTCGTCTTCCCGTATTAGGGCTGATGCTACAGCCTTGTCAGCTACAGACAAATATAGGACGAGTTCCTCCTCCCCCCCTTAAGTCGGGTCAGAATTGAAGGTTGGCTTAAAAACCTTTTGAACTCCTGGAAGGCTTCTTCGCATTCAGGAGTCAACTTGAACTGGCATTCTTTTCTTAACAAGGAGAAAAGTGGTAGGGATCTTAATGCTGATCCCGCCAAGAACCTGGAGAGGGTTGCGAGTCGACCATTTAGCTGCTGGACCTCCCTTAAACAAGTCGGGCTTTTCATCTCTAGGACTGCTCTACACTTGTCGGGATTGGCAATCCCCCTTTGTGTTAGCATAAATCCTAAAAAATTTTCAGCCTCTGCTGCGAAGGTGCACTTTGCGGGATTCAGTCTCATCCCGTGCGTCTTGATGGTGTTGAAGACTTGCGAGAGGTCAGTCAAGAGGTCGGCATCTTCCTTAGTTTTTACTAACATGTCGTCCACATATAGTTCCATTAGATTCCCAAGGTGAGGTGCAAACACCTTATTCTTCAGCCTTTGATACGTGGCTCCTGTATTTTTTAATCCAAAAGGCATAACCACATAGCAATAGTTTGCTCTAGGCGTAATGAAGGATGTTTTTTCTTGATCTGGCTTGTTCATCGGAATTTGGTTATATCCCGAGTACGCATCCATGAACGACAAGTATTGATATCCCGAGCTGGAATCTACTAGGGTATCAATACTTGGAAGTGGATATGGGTCTTTTGGACATGCCTTGTTCAGGTCAGTGTAGTTGATGCACATCCTCCACTTGCCGTTTTGTTTCTTGACTAGCACCATATTTGCCAGCCAAGCCGGATACTTGACCTCTCTGATGAAGCTGGCTTCTAGGAGGGCTTGTATTTGGTCTTCCACCACTTGAGATCGTTCAGGTTTGAGCTTCCGTTTTCTCTGCTGAACAGGTCGTGATCCAGGGTATACTGACAGTTTGTGTGACATGAGCTCGGGATCTATCCCGAGCATGTCGGAGACTTTCCAGGCGAAGAAGTCGGAATTTTCTTGTAGGAGCCTTACAAGCTTCTACTTCAAATCTTCTTTCAAGTTGGCTCCTATGTTGGTATTATTTCCTTCCTCCTTCCCGACATGTACCTCTTCAGTCTTTTCCCCGGGTTGTGGTCGTAACTCTTCTTTAGCTCGGACTCCTCCGAGCTCGATGGTGTGAACCTCCTTGCCCTTTCCTCTCAGGTTTTGGCTTTCATTGTAGCACTTTCTCACCAGTTTTGTATCTCCTCTGATGGTTGCAATTTCCTCTGGCGTTGGAAACTTCATGCAAAGGTGGGGGGTAGATACCATTTCTCTGAGCCGATTTAGGATTGTCCTGCCTATTAAAGTGTTATAGGCTGAGCCCACATCAATGACTATGAAGTCTATGCTTAGAGTCTTGGACTTCATCCCCTTTCCAAAAATTGTATGTAGGGGTATGAATCCTAGTGATTTTATGGGTGTATCCCCCAACCCGTATAGGGTATCAGGGTATGCTCTTAACACCTTTTCATCCAATCCCAACTTATCAAACGCTGGTTTGAATAGGATGTCAGTCAAGCTTCCCTGATCCACCAGGGTTCTGTGTAGATGGGCATTGGCGAGAATCATGGTGATCACTACTAGATCATCATGTCCTGGAACAATGTCCTACCCATCTTCTTTAGTGAAAGAAATGGTTGGGAGGTCGGGCGATTTGCCTCCGACCTGGTAGACTTCCTTCAGGTGTCTCTTGCGAGATGACTTGGTGAGACCTCCCCCAGCAAACCCTCCCGAGATGATATGTATGTGTCTTTCCGGGATCTGTGGTGGTGGATCTCTTCGATCCTCCCCATCTCGCTTTCTCTTACCATGATGGTCCGACCTTTCCATGAGATATTTGTCAAGCGGACCTTCTCTGGCCAGCTTTTCTATCACAATTTTCATATTGTAACACTCATTTGTTGAGTGACCATACAGCTTATGGTACTCACAATATTCACTACGACTTCCCCCTTTCTTGTTCTTGATGGACCTAGGGGGAGGTAGCCTTTCAGTGTGACAAATTTTCCTGTAGACGTCAACTAGAAAAACTCGCAGAGGAGTATAAGAGTGATATCGCCTGAGCTTTTTAGGCCCGACTTCTTCTTTTTTTTTTCTTGGGCTCCCTCTCTTTTTCCCTTGAAGAGTGGAGATGCCCAAGTCACCAGTTTGGCTCTCGTAGCCTGGCGTTTTCCTCCATATTGATGTACTTCTCAGCTCTTTCTTGTACATCACTCAAAGAAGTCGGATGTCTTTTTGAGATGGACTGAGAGAAGGGACCTTCTCGGAGTCCATTTACCAGGCCCATGATTACTGCTTCTGTAGGCAAATCTTGAATTTCTAGGCACGCCTTATTGAATCTTTCCATGTAGTCCCTCAAAGGTTCTCCGACCTCCTTTTTTACTCCCAGGAGACTTGGTGCGTGCTTTACTTTATCCTTCTAGATTGAAAATCGCATGAGAAATTTTCGAGAAAGGTCGTCGAAACTAGTAACCGACCTGGGGGGAGGTTATCAAACCACTTCATCGCTGCCTTTGTCAACGTCGTCGGAAAGACTTTACAGCGAGTAGCATCAGAGGCGTCGGCTAGGTACATCTGACTTTTAAAATTACTCAAGTGATGCTTTGGGTCGGTAGTCCCATCGTCTAGGTCCATATCGGGGCTTTTAAAGTTTCTTGAAACTTTTGCCCTCATTATGTCCTTACTGAACGGGTCTTCTCCTTTCAAGGGAGAGTCTTCTCAGTCACTACGAGAGTTTCGACCTCGGAAATTGGATTCCAACCTCAAGAACTTTTCTTCAAGCTCTTTTCGTTGCTCGACCTCTTTCCTTAAGTTTCTCTCCGCTTCTCGTTGTCGCTCTAATTCTTGTTCTAGCTGCTCTAGCCGTCCTTGGTGGCCATGGAGCAATCCCATGAGGTTGGCCGCATGGGGCTGTCCCTCTTTTCCTGGTTTGTGTGCTTCAGAGGAGATTTCCTTTGGGTCCTTTACCCCTGAGGGGCCTTCTCTCTGCTGAGTAGTCGCCCCTTGGTCAGTGACTATAGCTCTGTCATTGTTACTAGTATCTTGATTCTCTTGTTCAGAATCGGACGCTATGTTTCCACCCTCGTTTAGGTCGTCCGCCATCATAGGTCGATCTCCCAAGTCTCGGGCAACGGCGCCAATGTTACGTAAGTAACTTGAGATAGGTAGATTGGGCTTGTTTGTGAGGCCCAAGCGCTAGAGGAGGGAGGTCTCCGACTTGGTTTACGTTTGGGAGCCGCCGTCCGAGTTATGTATGTGAGAGAATGAAAGGGTGGTACCTGCAAAGACACTCCGATTCCTAAATTAACAAGGGGGTAAGCAGATTTAGAGAGTATTGGAACTTAGAGATACCTGAGGGGTGTCAGTGTATTTATAGTGGTGATCCAATAACCACCGTTGGAGTAGTTCCACTTCTGAAGGTGGATAACCATCCCTTTATCTTAGGGTTGTTGAGATACAGCTTCTAAAAGTGGGTTAAGAGATTTTAGGGGTAGTTTTTTTTTTGAATAAAAGAAGCTCAACACACACAGGTAGAGCATGAAACTGAAAGCAGAAAAAGATAACTCCTATGTCATCTCCGCTATAGCCATCAACAACATAAGTTATTTATCACACCACGCCATAGCACATGAGAATGTCTGAGCAACACAATCTGCAACCGCTGTGTCAATTCCATATCATTTATCCAGGCTCTAAAATCTTCTGCCGACGCCGACAATCTAGTCGCACCTTTTCTTTCTTCCAAATGCAAGATTTCATTAAAATCCCCCAAACAACAAAACGGCACCTGGACCAGCCCTGCAATATAGCTCAATTCTTCCCAAACAGAGGCTTTCTTAGCTCTTTCATGAGGTCCATACACCAAACAGATAGCACAATTAAAATTATCTTTTACCACCACCCCTTCTACACATAGACATCTATCTCCTTTGTAGCAATTAGTCAATTTAAAAATCCCTTCATCCCAGATTAACAATAACCCTCCATAAGTGCCAATTGAACTTACAAACTCCCAACATGCTCCGTCTCTACCCCATATACGAGATACATCAAGATTAGTCACAAGTTCCTTCTTCGTTTCTACCAACTCCAACATATCCAATCTAAACTTACTTTTGAAGTACCTCAACATACCAACTTTTCCTGAACCTCCCAACCCCCTAATATTCCATGAACTTAGAATCATTTTATAAAGTTATTACACACCTGTTTACGAGTTTTTGGGCAGCTTCTTCGAATTTTAGCTTTTTGCTTTGCCTGTCGTCTCTTCAGAGCAATCGCTTCATTCTGCTCCTACAAGATAGCCATGATATCCTCCTCATCGCTGCACTGAACACCTGACTCCACAGCCAAATTCCAAGTCTCTTTATTCTCAACCATCTCCTCTTCCCAGCTCAGTCTTTGTTCTTCAATGTGGTGGTCATTATCGCCCTCCAAGTCAGCCCCCAGCCCTGGTTCAAATTGTGTACAGATGTCGCGATTTTTCTCTTTTGCGTTTCCAATTACCGGAGCCAAATCCTCCATCACGATTTCCCCCTCCTCCAAACCCAAACCTGCACTGCCACCTATATTCTGCCAGCTATCTGCCAGCTATCTCTTTTTTCCGACTTCTTAGGGAAGGAATCTGTGTTGAATCCAACCTCTTCTGAAGAGGTCGGTGGATAACGAAGGCCAATCTATAGATTGAGCCTTTTGGTGTATTTGAATTTATGCCATAGTGTTGGGTCAGGATAAGAACAGAAACCAAAGCTCAATTTAATCGGTCAAAAAACTAACCGAATCCGGTAAAAAAATATGATAAGCAATTGTATCAACAATTTAGCAAGCAAACTGATAAACAATCAGCAACAACATTGATAGCACAATTTCACTTATAGCAGCCACATGAAGAGCCCTTAATCAATGATATAACACATTGATGAACAATAAAAATTAAAACATAAGTAGCACAAATAACAGAGACCTAAAATTAATGCCAGAACAAATAGTCTTGTATTCCAATTTCCAAGATCTGTAGACCTAAGTGGCTAGACTTCAACACAATGGAGTATTCAGTTGAGGGGGAGATGGAGAAGAAAACAGATTATTTCAAATGAGGATATTCACATGAAAAAACTTCAAAAGAAAGTGTGTCAACTTTAGACAAATGGTGAAGCCGTGCCTACTACGATAAAATATGATCTTGGCAAAACAAAATCACTGCAGCATGTGTAAATAAAAGGCTACAATCAGTTTGGTATCCAATTGCCCATTAATATTTATTCCAAAAGCAATGAACACTGACCACTCTAAATAAAAGAACGTTTTACAAAAGCGGGCTCAGCTTTTTATTGGCTATTTTACCCCCGCATATGAAGGAAAAACAAAATCCCAGCATAAATGATGAAATGCAAACGTCATCATGCCTCTAAAATTAGAATTTCAAGCTTTGGGCTGAAGTGACTTGATATGTTGGATTTGCTTTCCGGGGTTCAAACCCTTTGGGCAAGCACGAGCACAATTCAATATGGTGTGGCAGCGATAGAGCTTGAATTCATCATTAATGGCCTCCAATCTCTCCTTAGTGTACTCGTCGCGACTGTCACTTATCCACCTGCAAATTTCATCAGAGACAATGTTTTAGGTTTAAACAACAAACCAAGTGACTAGTAAAAAAGGCTAACAGAATACAGAAGATATAGCACAAAAATTAAATGGGAAAGAAGAAAATAAACACCTTCTAACACTTATGATTAAGTAAGTAAAAAAAGCAATTTAAATTTATCCATTCCTAATAGAGAATGATTTATTTTTAAATCTTTGTTCATCTATGACATTGTTTGTTAGCTAGAACTACCGTATGACCTACCCATACATCTGATACAAACAAGAAGAAAAGCAGGGAGCTAATAATTCATAGAGCACGATGATAAGTTTGTACATGCACTATGCACAATTATCATATAAAAACTCATGATAAAGCAGAAAAAGTAAGTAATGAAAGACAATATCTACTGCACTCAGTGATCTGCACAACCATAACATGAGTGACTAAAACAGAAACAACAGTATGCTAAACTACCAAACTAAGATCACATAAATATTTGAAAGCAAACAATACGAATATAGGGGAAACAAAGGGAAGGTAGGTATTAACTACCTACAACTACAATATCATATTCAGTTACAAAAACGTCAAACTCTTTCGCATCAATCATTTTAATCAAGAACTAACAAACTCTTGGACATACATGCTCAATAACAAGCCCCACAGAATTTAAAGCATGCACAACAGAACCATATATCGTCGGGAAGCAACCATTGAATAATAAACTACTGATTATTTTACAGGCCACAGAACCATCATTTCTTTCTCAATTATGAAGTATGTTCTTGTTCTAGATAAATGTTAGAAGAAGAATACCTCAAAAGATTGTCTAATCTAACAAAAATTGTAATTAAGCACACTATGCAGGGAGGACAAAAAGGCTGAATCAAACAAGATCACAAAATAGAGCAAATAGCACACATCACCAAAGATTAATCCCTTGCCAAGGGAAACAGATGAAGCAACATGAAAGCAAGATCCAATTTTTCACTATTAGCATAGAGGAAATCAGGAAAATATCCATAAAAAAGGGGTTTTCATTTCCATGCAATATAATATATAGATGTAATTTAAAAGAAATACAACAGCCAAAGAAAGAGCTCAAAGTGTTATCCAATATTGCCGGAACTATAGAGAGATGTTTGATACTAATTACTCAATCATCAAATAATATAACCAAAGAGAAAATAATACAGTTAATATAAACAGTAGAGACTTTCTAATTTCTGAACTGATAAACAAATTAAGTGTACCACATTTCTAATGCATTTGAAAGGGAGACTGAGAGTAAGAGACTGAGAATGGGAGACAGAAACTAAGAGATTGAGACTAAAGATTGAAATTCTGGCCACCAAACAGAGTTCCAGTCCCCAGTTCCAGTTCCAGAAACAAACACTACCTAACAGTTCCTATATTTCAGAACAAACTTCTAAACCATAATCCAGAGAAAAATAAAACCAACCACCACCACCATACAGACATAACAACAAACACATAACATACAAGAAAGCATACTTAAATTAAAAAAAAAAAAAAGGTACAGTATACACTCATACATCCCATCAAGCTTGGAGCGGTCCTTCTTGCTCTGAAGGATCTCCTTCCCTGGCACCGACGGTGGGTTCTTCCTCTTCAGCCACGGTTCGATGCTCTTGTACTGGTTATAGAAATTAGTCATATCTACCACCAAATCCTTTATCACGAACATATGCGGCAGCGGTGTGATCGTCGATGCGTTAGACGAAGGGATCTTCGTCAGGCACGCGAGGCCGTTGCAACCGTCGATGTTCATCGCGCAAGAACCACAGATCCCCTCCCGGCACGACCTGCGGAACGTGAGCGACGGGTCGATCTCGTTCTTGATCTTGATGAGGGCGTCTAGGACCATGGGCCCACACTCCTTGAGGTTGATCTCGTAGTTCTTCAGCTCCGGCTTCGACGGGCTGTCCGGGTTCCAACGGTAGATTTGGAACGTCTTCATCGTGGAGGTGCCGCGGGCCTTGGCATCGACCTGCTGGGCTTCAGCCTCCGACGCGTGGGCCCGGATTAGGGCCAGCTTAGAAGCCGAGGACGATGGAACCCTAGACAGAGACCTCCTCAACAGCCCGGTTGCCATAGTTGAGAAAGGACCAGAACAGAACAATAGGGACCAAGGAGAAAGGGAAATGGGAAATGAAAACGCCACGTAGGACTTCTTTTTCCCTTAGACGAAAATGGATATTTGTGAGAGGAGCCTCAGATTTGATTGTCTGGGGTTCTTGTGTATTTATATTGCTTGATAATCGGGTATTATTTTTCGTGCCGTGGAGAATGATGTTTGGGAGCAAGGGCGGCGAGAAGGATTTTGGTGATGACGTGGCTTAACGTTGAGCGTTTGTAGAGAGTGTTGCGACGTGGTGAGTGGGGAAAGCTGCATTCGTTGTGTATTTTCTGGTCGTGAATAGCTGTGTCGCGTGGTCACCATATGCACCGTTTTTCTTTTTCAAAAAAGAAAAAAAGAATTAACTAGAGTAATATATGAAAACAATTTTCAAGAAAATTTTAAGCCTATACTTTAATCATTAAAATATTTTAATTATCAAATTATTGCCTCATATTTTTTTTTATTATACAAACTTTAAAAAATTTTATGAACTTTTAAGTTGTTTTAAAATTGTAATCGACTAAATCTTTTCAACCATTCTATATTAACATAAAAAATAGGTATAATTTGATAATTAATTTTCCTTTAAAATATGACAAAATTGAAAAGATCTCTCAGAAAAAAATGACAATTACCAATTTTTCTCACAAACCATTTTAGCTTTCTAGATTTCACATGTCTTGTATCCTCATGAACACACAAATACATACAGACTATTGTCCAATACTATACACTCCCACTTAATGATGAATAATATCATCACCATTCAAAATCATACATACTTAGTAGAGTATCAATAGTATTCAAATTACCAAATTTTTACAATTACTTTCAAATCATAATTACACATTAAAAGCAAAAAGAAAAATATTCTTAGCCAAAAAGACAGAAGAAAAAAAAGAGATGAGACAGAAATAGAAACCATAATAAATGACATAGCATAATCAGGAGCCTACACAAAATAATCGAATTTGGTAATTCACTAATTCTAACCTTCACATTCATTAATCTCAGGAAAAACAATTGACAGGAATTAAGTGTTCTAAATCAAAGTCTCTATTTATATTAATAATAATAGTTGCAGAAAGCAAGAAACAGTTTTGTTCACACACCTTCACTAACAATGAAATGGATATAACATAAACGTTAGGCTGAATTTTTACCCAATAAAATTAAATGAATAAATAAATTGTACAATGAAATGGCCGACCTTCATTATGAACTCAAGTTCTTATTATTGACAATGCAACCACTGAAATAGAATGAAATGATATTACAAAATTTATTGATGCTGAAAAATAGAAGAAAACTGCCAATTAAAATTTGGATTATTATGCTAACATAGTTCCCATTAGACTCTTATATGGAAACATGGAGAAACATATTTCGGCATCTGAATCCTATTCTCGACAGAAGACGTAAAATACTGACTTAACCCATCTCACTGTGTTTATTGAGCCCGAAATTCCACTTGACTAACATAGAAATATTGATTTACCCATCTCGTTGAAAATACAGATGCAATGCAAAAAGAAGTGGTATCAAAATGAGCAAACGAACTACTCTTGTATTCATGGATCAAAGAGAAAAAGCACAACCAAGAAGTAGTTTTGACTTTTGACAGAAGAATGTACGTAACGCTTGCAATGCAAAGCCAAAAAGTTTCAACATTTACCCACATGACTCGATAGAAATAATAAGCAAACCCATGAAAATAGAGAAAGTATAGGGAGCCAATGACCTAAGCGTACAATGTGTACAATGAAGGTTTAGAAAGTATTAGAGATATGATTATTAGTGTTACATTATTTTGTTAGGTTACGCTTTTGGGATGAGTGGTTTCAAGACATGGTATTAGAGTTGCAAATTCGGAAAGTCAAGAGTTCGAACCTTGGTGAACCCAAAATTAGCTTTTTATAACATGAGATGTTTATTATTCCTCGTATCCGGATGGTTATTCTGGATAGTATAGGTGATATTCATTTTATTCATAAACCAAAGATTTAGCCCATTGTACACATTGTACGCTTAGGCCATTGGCTCCCTAGCACTACTCATAAAAATATATTACTCTCAGAAAAAAATCATCTACACACTTGTTCTAATAAGCAAAAAGCAAAAAAATACTGAGGTACTCTATAGTTAATAAGAGACAAACACAGTAAGCTATCCAATAACATAAAAGAAAAAAATAAACAACTATCAAATGCACAAAAATCTTAATAAACCAAAAAATGTCTAGAACAGAGAAAATTTACAAAATAGCTTTCATGATAAATTTTATTAATACAGCAAAATCACCACAGATGTATTTAACTCATATTCGAAAAAAGAATTTCTTGTCAATCATTGTGTGACTCCAACAATTAGGCATTGCATTGCAATTTAAGCACTCTAAAACAACTAAATTTTCAGTTCTGGAATCATATTTGCTGCTATTTGCGGCCCATTTGGTTTTTTACAAACTATAGTATCCGTCTTATTTTATCAATTTTCATCAGCCCCTAGTGTGATGCATGACCGCAGAAAAGACAGCAACATTCAACTCCAAATGCAAAAAAAGTATAACAAAAAAAGTGAAATTTATGATTCTGCAGATCCAAAAATTTTATTCTTACATCAGTTTTATTCTTATGTCATGTTGGGACTTTTATATCAGACAAGATACTTTATTAAGAATAGCATTACAAATTTTTTAGTATTACAAATACTGTACATTGATCATGTTGGGACTTTTATATATATAGTTTGCTTTCTATTTTATTGATGTTGTTACGATGGGTAACCGGAGATTAGTGGGTTGGACGGTGTTGGTTGGCCCAAACGTATGAAGGAGGAGGATTTCAAGTGGATCTGCAACTCGGTGCCCTCCGCCCGACTTGTGCGTGCGAAAGAATGGGGGGTGGTACCTGCAAAGACACTCCAATGCTTAAGTCAGCAAGGGTGTGAGCAGGTCTAGAAAGGATTGGGACTTAGAGATACCTGAGAAGTGTCCGTGTATTTATAGTGGTGAACCAATAACCACCGTTAGAGTAGTGCCACTTTTTTAGGGTGTTAACCGTCCCTTTATCTTAGGGAAGTTAAGATATGGCTTGTGGAAGTGGTTAGAGAGATTCTAGGGACAGTTATTCATTCAAATGAGTGCTTATCTGCCAGCTAACCGTCGTTCCCGACTTCTTTAGAGCAAGTCGTGACGAGTACCGACTTCCTAAGATGAAGATTGGTACTGGGTGAGGCCCAACCCTTTGGATTAGGCCTTTCGCTTGGTTCTGGGCCTTTATTATTGGGCCAGTGTATGAACAGTGCCCCTACTCGAGCCCAATTTCTCTTTAAGATTTGGGTTCGAGTATTCTACTCGGGGTTGTAGCCGACTTGTTGGAGGACCAACGTGATGGTCTGAAGTCGACGTGATCTTTAATGACTGCCCCATTTTTACCATTGTGCCCCTAACGTACTTATAAATACTTTCCCTCTCTTTCATTGTTTCGTTTCTGCAATTTTTCAAATTTCCTCTTCACTCGTTCGTGCTGCATCTTTGCGTTTTCGAAGGCTTTTGCTTCCTCCGACCCTCATTTTTGGATAAAGGTTAGTTCTTTCTGTAACATGCCTTTCTATTTTTATACCTTTATTTTGTAGATAGGTGGGTTTGTAGACTTTGGTTCCGTATTCCCTCCCTTTAGAAACCGTGTTTTTGATTTTCCTTTTCTTTTTCCCTTGTAGGTTTTTGTCACCCTTTTAAGAAAAAGAAATGGCCTCCGTAGATGTTCTTTCTCAGTGGGTTGAAGTCACGGTCCTAGAGGAGGAACCCTCGGTCGATACTGAGTTTATTACCCATCTTCACACTCACCACAGAATTTGCGCTTCTGAGGAAGATGAGCCGAAGTATGAATTGGTAGTTCCGGGTCCAGAAGACCGGGTTTGCTTCGGGAGGGTCAATGAGGCGGCTCCTCATTTTTTCTTTATGTACGAGTGTATGATCACCCGTTTGGGTGTTTTTCTTCCTTTTTCAGACTTTGAGATGTCTGTTTTGCGTCACTGTCGAGTTGCCCCTACTCAGCTTCACCTCAATTCTTGGGATTTTTTGAAAATTTATCAATTTATCAGCCAAGCTTTGGAGTTCCCGACCTCTTTGAAGATTTTCTTCTATCTTTTTCATATGACTAAACCCTTTAGTGGGCTAAACAATAAGCAACAGTGGGTATCTTTCCGAGCCATACAGGGTCAGAGAGTTTTCACCCTTTTTGACGAATCCTTCCATGATTTTAAAAATTATTTTTTCAAAGTTCAAGCTGTAGAGGGTCACCACCCCTTTTTCCTAGACGAGAGTTCTTCCCCCCGCTTTCCCTTGTACTGGTTGGAAGCCTCCACCTGTGAGAAGTATGGTCTGGACGATCTAAACGAAGTGGAGGCGGCCGTTGTGGGGTTCCTTCGAGAAGTGTGGGGGAGGGCCTCATATCTGGACACTAAGAAATTCCTCCAGGGGTCTCCGACTTTTATCCAGGCGCAACTAGGTAGCTTTTGTTTTTTACTTCCGACTTGCGTTTTCTTGTACCGACTTGTCTGACTTTTTGTTATTTTTTGTAGAGATGGCGAAGAAGAATGCTCAGGAGTCTTATCAGAGGGTCCAGGAGGCCAAAGCGAGGTCTCGCGCCAGGACTGGTGGCGCCAAGGCGGTTATCTCTCCTCCTCCTCCTCCTCGGAACGTTGGGACTCCCTCCCAGCCTATTGTGATTTCTTCTTCTGCTTCCTCTCAGTCGCCCCCTTCTGCCCGATCTTCTCCTGAGCCAGAGAAGAAGAAGCGCAAGACCTTAAAGTCTGGCTCTTCTAGTGAGGTGAAGGCGGATGCTCTTGCATTCGTCCGAAAGAACATCTACCCCCATGCTCGTATAAGTATGGATGATGTGTCTGTTCGTCACCACCTTACCACTCTAGTTGAAGAGAGTCTCAAGGCGGCGGGAGTTTGTGGTAAACTCTTGGATATTTTTGAGAAGACTCCTCTCAGCTCTTTAGGAATGACCTCGAGGGTCGAGGAGCTGGAAGGAAGGCTTCGTATATATCAAGAGCATGAGAGGGAGTTGAAGGAGGAAGTCGCCAAGCTGAAGGAGGAGAGAGATAACCTCCGGGAGAAGGGGAGGAAGTTGCAAGCCCAATGCAACATGGAGGTGGACTTGAGGAAAACAGCGCAGGGCAGCTATCAAAAGTTATTTGAAGATCTTGTGGCTGTGAAGAATGATCTGCTGAATTCTCGGAAGGCTTATGCCGAGTTGGAGGACTCTATTGCTGATGGCGCCGAGGAGGCTTGGAGGGTCTTTAAGGAGCAGGTCGGAGTCATTGCTCCTAACTTGGACCTTTCTCCTTTAGATCCCGACAAAGTCGTCATTGATGGTGCCATTGTGGATCCTCCTGTCCCTGTGATTGTTTCCGAGTCAGAATTGAAGACTCGGGGGCAGAGGATCATAGAGTCCCCTCCTCGTCCTGAGGACGTTCCGAGCTCTTCTACTGTTCCTCCGACTTCCTCTTCACCTCCTATGGATGCCTCTCTTTCCGGTCCCGGTGGCGCTCCTCCTGACTCTGGTGGTGGTGATCCGTCTTTTCCTCTTTCGAAAAAATAATTTTGTTGGCTATATGGGGGCCCGGCCTGTGGGTCCCCCCCCTTTTTTTAAACTCTTTATGTTTGTTTGTTGAACAATTTCTTCTAGCCTTTTAAGTCCGTAAACAAAAAATACCCTTTTTGATAAGGGTTTAAGTTAAAATAAGTGCCCTTTTTTGGATAAGGGTTTAAGTTACCTTATGTGTGCATGCTTTTTTGATAGTGATTTTTCGAATTCTCCTTGATCTTTTCTAAAAAAACCTTTTCTTTGGTTTGTCTGTCTTTCTGCACCTTTTTGTTTTAAGGATTTTAAGGACAGCTTTCTGATCTTTTCCTGGGTTTTTCGATCTCTTTTGTTTATTCCTCGTACTCAATTTTATTTTATTGAGTTTTTATGACTTAGGTTATTTTTTCGATGCGTTTCTTTATTTCTCGGCTTTTTCGACTTGTAAGTCAGATAATTTTTGAGTTTATTACGATCAACTTTTATAACCTCTTTACACCGACTTGTACCTCGTCGTTTTATCCTGACGACCATCTAGGTCGGTTCATGGGATTTTCACGTTTTGTCGAGCTTAAGTCGGTGCGTTTCGTCGAAAGAGAAAACAAAGAAGGAATTTATAAGAGATATTTGTAAGATGAAAAAGATCTTTATTAATTGGGGAGGTACTTTATTGCTACTAAGGGTTTTTGACAGTTTATTTCCCTTAGCCCCTACTATGATGCCTCGTTAAAAACTCTTCTCCAGAAAAAACCCTTTGATTTTGGGAAAAAATCATGAAGTTGGGAAAAGAGTACATCAGGGAGTAGAGTTCGCTTTCAACTGTAGTACCTTTTCATGTTACAAGCATGCCACGACCTTGGTAACTCGGTGCCGTTCAAGTCGGTCACCTTATAATAACCTTTTCCTAAGACCTCATTGATTTTGTAAGGTCCCTTCCAATTTGCAGCAAGTTTTTCTTCCCCTGATTTGTTGACTCCAATGTCATTTCTGATCAAGACCAAGTCGTTCGGGGCGAATGCTCTTCGAATGACTTTTTTGTTGTACCTTGTGGTCATCCTTTGCTTCAACGCTGCTTCTCTTATCTGGGCTTCCTCTCGGATTTCGGGGAGCAAGTCGAGCTCCTCTTTATGCCCCTGTATATTTCCGATCTCGTCATGAAGAATCACTCTTAGGCTTTTCTCGTTGACTTCTATTGGGATCATGGCTTCTACGCCATAAACTAGTCGGAATGGTGTTTCTCCAGTGGCGGATTGGGGAGTCGTCCTGTAAGCCCATAGCACTTGTGGGAGCTCTTCAGCCCAGGCTCCTTTTGCATCTTGTAATCTCTTCTTTAGCCCTGCCAGTATGACTTTGTTGGTTGCCTCGGCTTGCCCTTTGGCTTGCGGGTGCTCCACCGAGGTGAACTGGTGTTTGATTTTCATACTGGCTACTAGGCTTCTAAAGGTAGAGTCGGTGAACTGGGTTCCATTATCTGTAGTAATGGAATGAGGTATCCCATACCTTGTGATGATATTTTTGTAGAGGAACCTCCGACTTCTTTGTGCGGTGATGGTGGCCAATGGTTCTGCTTCTATCCACTTTGTGAAATAATCTATTCCCACGATCAGGTATCTGACTTGTCCTGGCGCCTGGGGAAAAGGACCTAACAAATCCATTCCCCATTTTGCAAAGGGCCATGGAGAAGTGATACTGATGAGTTCCTCCGGGGGAGCCACGTGGAAATTTGCATGCATCTGACATGGTTAGCCCTTTTTCACAAATTCTGTGGCATCTTTCTGCAAGGTTGGCCAGTAGAATCCAGCTCGGATCACTTTCCTGGCTAATGACCTCGCCCCGAGATGGTTTCCGCAGATCCCACTATGTATCTCCTCTAACACCTCGGTAGTTCTTGAGGTTGACATGCACTTTAATAATGGTGTTGATATCCCCCTTCTGTAGAGAATATTTCTCACCAAGGTGTAGTATTGTGCTTCCCTACGGATTTTCTTAGCCTCTTTCTCCTCCTTGGGAAGGATGTCGAACTTCATGTATTCGACCAAGGGATTCATCCATCCGAGGTTTAGTCCGACTACCTTAAGGACCTCTTGTTTGTCTTCTACTTTTACCACGGAGGGTTCCTGGAGAGTTTCTTGGATCAGGCTTCTGTTATTCCCTCCTGGCTTGGTACTTGCTAGCTTGGATAGGGCGTCTGCTCTGCTGTTTAGATCCCGAGTTATGTGTCTCACCTCGGTTTCTGCAAAGCGCCCAAGGTGTTCCAGGGTTTTTTCCAAGTACTTCTTCATATTTGGGTCTTTTGCCTGATATTCTCCACTTATTTGGGAGGTAACCACTTGTGAGTCGCTGTATACCATCACCTTTATGGCACCGACTTCTTTCGCCAGCTTCAATCCAGCAATCAGGGCTTCGTACTCTGCCTGATTATTTGAAGCCGGAAATTCAAATTTGAGGGAAACCTCTATCTGGGTTCCTCTTTTGTCCACCAATATTATGCCTGCGCCGCTTCCTGTTTTGTTTGAGGATCCATCTACGTAGAGTTCCCATGTAGTTGGTTTTTCCTCTTGATCTCCCGCGTATTTTGCAATGAAGTCGGTGAGGCACTGGGCTTTGATCACCGTCTGAGTTTCATATCTCAAGTCGAACTCGGAGAGCTCTATTGCCCATTGAACCATTCTCCCTGCAACATCCGTCTTTTGGAGGATTTGCTTCATGGGTTGGTTCGTGCGGACTCTTATTGTGTGAGCTTGAAAGTAAGGCCGTAGGCTTCGCGAGGCTACTACTAAGGAGTAGGCAAACTTCTCTAGTTTGTGGTACCTTAGCTCAGGGCCTTGTAGAACTTTACTGATGAAATATACTGGGTGTTGACCGGCCTCATCTTCTCTTATCAGGGCCGATGAGACGGCCTTGTCTGCTACAGATAGGTATAGGACGAGGTCTTCTCCAGCTACAGGTCGAGTTAGAATAGGAGGTTGGCTCAAGAATCTCTTGAACTCCTGGAACGCCTCCTCGCATTTAGGAGTCCATTCGAACTTACATCCCTTTCTCAATAAGGAGAACAGCGGAAGGGATTTTAGTGCTAATCCTGCCAAAAATCTGGAGAGGGCTGCAAGTCGTCCATTCAGTTGCTGGACCTCTCTCAAACAAGTCGGGCTTTTCATCTCCAGGATAGCTCTACACTTATCGGGGTTAGCTTCAATCCCTCTTTGTGTTAGCATAAACCCTAGGAATTTTTCTGCCTCTATCGCGAAGGCGCACTTTGAGGGATTTAGTCTCATCCCGTGCAACCTTATGGTGTCAAAAACTTGTGAGAGGTCAGGTAAGAGGTCGACTTCTCTCTTAGTCTTTACCAGCATGTCGTCGACATATACTTCCATTAGGCTCCCTAGGTGAGAGGCAAACACCTTATTCATCAACCTCTGATATGTGGCCCCTGCATTTTTCAGTCCAAATGGCATGACCACGTAGCAGAAATTAGCTCTGGGTGTGATGAATGATGTCTTCTCCTGGTCTGGCTCATACATCGGGATTTGGTTATACCCCGAGTAGGCGTCCATGAATGATAAGTATTGATACCCCGAGCTGAAATCCACTAGGGTATCAATGCTTGGCAACGGATAGGGATCCTTGGGACATGCCTTATTTAGGTCGGTATAGTCGACACACATTCTCCATTTGCCGGGCTCGTTTTTTTTACTAGCACTACATTGGCTAGCCATGTTGGGTACTTGACTTCTCTGATGAAGCCAGCTTCTAGGAGTGCCTGTACTTGCTCTTCTACTACTAGGGCTCGTTCGGGGCCGAGCTTGCGTCTTCTCTGTTGTATAGGTCGGGATCCCGGGTAGACTGAGAGCTTATGGGACATGAGCTCGGGGTCTATCCCGGGCATGTCGGAGGCCTTCCAGGCGAAGAGATCGGAGTTATCTTTTAGGAGCTTAGTCAACATTTGTTTTAGGGTTTTTCCTAGGTTGGCTCCTATGTGAGTATTTTTTCCTTTCTCTTCGCCGACCTGTATCTCCTCGGTTTTTCCTCCCGGCTGTGGACGCAGCTCCTCTCTGGCCCTCGCTCCACCGAGCTCTATTGTATGAACTTCCCTGCCTTTTCCTCTCAGGTTTAGGCTTTCATTGTAGCATTTTCTTGCCAATTTCTGGTCTCCCCTTACCGTTGCTATTCCCGCTGAGGTCGGGAATTTCATACAAAGGTGGGGAGTGGACACCACCGCTCCGAGTCGATTAAGGGTAGTTCTGCCGACTAAAGCATTATATGCTGACCCTACATCGATGACTATGAAGTCTATGCTCAGAGTTTTTGATTTTTCCCCTTTTCCAAAAGTGGTGTGGAGGGGCAAAAATCACAGTGGCTTTATTGGCGTGTCACCTAGTCCGTATAAGGTGTCGGAGTAAGCTCTCAACTCTTTCTCATCCAACCCTAGTTTATCAAAAGCGGGCTTAAAAAGGATGTCCGCTGAGCTTCCTTGGTCTACTAGGGTTCT
>NC_029790.2:122436284-122442363 GCF_000816755.2 Arachis ipaensis
GGCTGCAAGTCGGCCATTCAGTTGCTGGACCTCTCTCAAACAAGTCAGGCTTTTCATCTCCAGGATAGCTCTACACTTATCGGGGTTAGCTTCAATCCCTCTTTGTGTTAGCATAAACCCTAGGAATTTTCCTGCCTCTACTGCGAAGGCGCACTTTGAGGGATTTAGTCTCATCCCGTGCAACCTTATGGTGTCGAAGACTTGTGAGAGGTCAGGTAAGAGGTCGACTTCTTTCTTGGTCTTTACCAGCATGTCGTCGACGTATACTTCCATTAGGCTCCCTAGGTGAGAGGCAAACACCTTATTCATCAACCTCTGATATGTGGCTCCTGCATTTTTCAGTCCAAATGGCATGACCACGTAGCAGAAATTAGCTCTGGGTGTGATGAATGATGTCTTCTCCTGGTCTGGCTCATACATCGGGATTTGGTTATACCCCGAGTAGGCGTCCATGAATGATAAGTATTGATACCCCGAGCTGGAGTCCACTAGGGTATCAATGCTTGGCAACGGATAGGGATCCTTGGGACATGCCTTATTTAGGTCGGTATAGTCGACACACATTCTCCATTTGCCATTTTGTTTTTTGACTAGCACTACATTGGCTAGCCATGTTGGGTACTTGACTTCTCTGATGAAGCCAGCTTCTAGGAGCGCCTGTACTTGCTCTTCTACTACTAGGGCTCGTTCGGGGCCGAGCTTGCGTCTTCTCTGTTGTATAGGTCGGGATCCCGGGTAGACTGAGAGCTTATGGGACATGAGCTCGGGGTCTATCCCGGGCATGTCGGAGGCCTTCCAGGCGAAGAGATCGGAGTTATCTTTTAGGAGCTTAGTCAACATTTGTTTTAGGGTTTTTCCTAGGTTGGCTCCTATGTGAGTATTTTTTCCTTTCTCTTCGCCGACCTGTATCTCCTCGGTTTTTCCTCCCGGCTGTGGACGCAGCTCCTCTCTGGCCCTCGCTCCACCGAGCTCTATTGTATGAACTTCCCTGCCTTTTCCTCTCAGGTTTAGGCTTTCATTGTAGCATTTCCTTGCCAATTTCTGATCTCCCCTTACCGTTGCTATTCCCGCTGAGGTCGGGAATTTCATACAAAGGTGGGGAGTGGATACTACCGCTCCGAGTCGATTAAGGGTAGTTCTGCCGACTAAAGCATTATATGCTGACCCTACATCGATGACTATGAAGTCTATGCTCAGAGTTTTTGATTTTTCCCCTTTTCCAAAAGTGGTGTGGAGGGGCAAAAATCACAGTGGCTTTATTGGCGTGTCACCTAGTCCGTATAAGGTGTCGGAGTAAGCTCTCAACTCTTTCTCATCCAACCCTAGTTTATCAAAAGCGGGCTTAAAAAGGATGTCCGCTGAGCTTCCTTGGTCTACTAGGGTTCTGTGGAGATGGGCATTTGCTAGGATCATAGTTATTACCACTGGATCATCGTGTCCAGGGATTATTCCTTGCCCATCTTCTTTTGTGAATGAAATAGTAGGGAGGTCGGATGACTCTCGTCCGACCTGGTATACTCTCTTGAGATGCCTTTTGCGAGAAGATTTGGTGAGTCCCCCTCCCGCGAATCCCCCTGAGATCATATGGATATGTCTCTCCGGAGTCTGCGGCGGTGGGTCTCTTCTATCCGTATCGTCTCGCTTTCTCTTGCTGTGACTGTCCGACCTTTCTATGAGATATCTGTCAAGCCGACCTTCTCTAGCCAGCTTTTCTATCACATTTTTAAGGTCGTAGCAGTCGTTTGTAGAGTGACCATATATTTTATGGTACTCACAGTAGTCGCTGCGGCTCCCCCCTTTTTATTTTTGATGGGTCTGGGGGGTGGTAACCTTTCAGTGTTACAAATCTCTCTGTATACATCCACTATAGAAACTTTCAGAGGAGTATAAGAGTGATATTTTCTTGGTCTATCGAGACCGAGTTCTTCCTTTTTCTTGGTTTCCCTCTCCCTCTCTTTTGCTGAGGGAAGGTGCCCAGGTCGCCAACTCAGGTCTCTCAACTTGGCATTTTCCTCCATGTTGATATACTTTTCAGCTCTTTCTTGTACATCACTTAAGGAGATGGGGTGTCTTTTTGATATGGATTGTGAGAAGGGACCTTCCCTGAGTCCATTGACTAATCCCATTATGACTGCCTCGGTGGGCAGGTCTTGAATCTCTAAACATGCTTTATTGAACCTTTCCATATAGGCTCGTAAAGATTCTCCGACCTCCTATTTTATTCCCAGGAGGCTTGGTGCATGTTTCACTTTATCTTTCTGGATGGAGAACCTCATCAAGAACTTCCTTGAGAGGTCTTCGAAACTGGTGACCGACCTTGGAGGGAGGCTGTCGAACCACTTCATCGCTGCTTTCGATAGGGTGGTCGGGAAAGCTTTGCATCGCGTAGCGTCGGAAGCATCAGCTAGGTACATCCGACTTTTGAAATTGCTTAAGTGATGCTTCGGATCCGTGGTTCCGTCATAGAGGTCCATATCGGGGCTTTTGAAGTTCCTTGGAACTTTTGCCCTCATTATCTCCTCGCTGAAAGGATCCTCTCCTCCTAGTGGTGGTTCTTCTTGTTCGTCTTGGGAGTTCCGACCTTTGAGGGAGGATTCTAACTTTAAGAGTTTTCTTTCTAACTCTTTTCGTCGCTCCATCTCCTCTTTTAGGTTCTTTTCAGTTTCCTTTTGTCGCTCCCGTTCTTGTTCTAACTGTTCGAGGCGACTGTGGACTAATCCCATGAGCTCAGTTACATGGGATGGTCCCTCTTTCTCTGATTCGCGCCCTTCTGAAGAATTCACCTTTGGATTTTTTATTCCGGAGGTACCTTCCCTGTGTTGGTCATTGGCTTCCTGGTGAAGGGTCAAGTCTGCATCATTGTTTCCGGTGTCCAGATTCTCTTGTTCAGAATCTGACTCCACATGACCCTCTTCAGGAGATCTATCCGCCATCACTGGTTGATCTCTCGGGTCCCCGGCAACGGCGCCAATGTTACGATGGGTAACCGGAGATTAGTGGGCTAGACGGTGTTGGTTGGCCCAAACGTATAAAGGAGGAGGATTTCAAGTGGATCTGCAACTCGGTGCCCTCCGTCCGACTTGTGCGTGCGAAAGAATGGGGGGTGGTACCTGCAAAGACACTCCAATGCTTAAGTCAGCAAGGGTGTGAGCAGGTCTAGAGAGTATTGGGAGTTAGAGATACCTGAGAAGTGTCAGTGTATTTATAGTGGTGAACCAATAACCACCGTTGGAGTAGTGCCACTTTTTTAGGGTGTTAACCGTCCCTTTATCTTAGGGAAGTTAAGATATGGCTTGTGGAAGTGGTTAGAGAGATTCTAGGGGCAGTTATTCATTCAAATGAGTGCTTATCTGCCAGCTAACCCTCGTTCCCGACTTCTTTAGAGCAAGTCGTAACGAGTACCGACTTCCTAAGACGAAGATTGGTATTGGGTGAGGCCCAACCCTTTGGATTAGGCCTTTCGCTTGGTTCTGGGCTTTTATTATTGGGTCAAGGTATGAACAGATGTTATAGTACGTAATACTAAAATTCAACTTGAAGACCATTTTTTTCCATTAAGTAAATACCAAAATTTTGATATTTGTAATAAAGTAGTTTCAAATAGTGCAGTAACTTAACAAAGGATCCACTTGAAGCATATATTTGATTATAAGAGAGCAAAACTACTTTGATTGCTTTAGAGATATGATGAATGAATTTTACAACTTCATACACATTTTTAAAAAGTCATTCATATGCACTCCCACTAACCTGCACTTTTCCTTCCTTTGTACCTCTTATACTCTTAGTTGTGCAAAGTTAACTATGAACAACTGATTTAAAATTCTATCCTAAATCAACAATAACCTTCATTAGATTCTATAAGAGATTCCTAACAAATAGACAAAAGTTGAAAAAAACGGCTATCAAAAAATCAAAATCATAATTTTAAATTTATTAGATTGGGCTATATTACCACTCCAAAATTGATAGACTGATCTTTTATAATTTATACATAAAGCAACCTGTGTATAGCAGAAACTTTTAATTTGACGCAACTATTCAATCTATCAATTATTTGAAAAATACTTCTCTTATGAGCTCAAGGTATAACCAATAATGCACCGTTCGCATGTCCCATTTTGCACCTATTTACTATATACTAAAACCTTAGACAAAAGATGCCAACAGTTTCAACTTCTTTCTGAGTCTCAAATATTCAAAATTACTCACTCTACACTTCCCACTTCAATGCTAGTGGAAACTCTAAATCAGTTAATAATAATAATAATGTAGCAACTAATACTGGTCCATGTCTACACAAATCCAAATCCCCTTAATTGAATTTATTCCTACTTTAAATTGCAGGTTGGAATTTAGGTCATAGCTTAAGCTTCATACTAACATAACTGTATCCAGATTTATAAATCCCCAAACAGTGCCCTTTTATGCAACATCTATTGAAAAATGCAAGTAAAACTATTGTAAAATAGTTCTCTTTCAAAATATCACCGCAATTTAATATATAATGGACAATCAGATAGACACATGATTTTAAGGTTTAAAAGATGTATATGATTTTAAAGTTTTAAAGTTAATTGTGATGCAAGCTTGCATATGGATTCAAATTTAGCGGGATTTGGGTGTATTATTAGAGATTCTAAGGGAGATTGGATCTCGGGCTGCTCTGGAAGCATTCCCCCTTGGTCTATAATCAGATGTGAATTATTTGCTGCTTGGAGGGGGCTGGTTTTAGCTTGGGATTGCGGTTTGAGTGATATTATATGTGAAACGAATTACCTTGACATTCTGCCTATCATGCATGAGCTTACAAGTGGGTATTCATCTGAAGTAACAGATTTGGTTCACAAGATTCAAGAGCTTTTATCTCGTCATTGGCTTGTTCACGTTGAATAGGTGTCCCGAGAAGTAAATAGAGCTGCGGATTGGATGGCTAAATATAGTGCCAAGAGAAACTCTAATCATGGTATTTGGTCTGAGCCTGGTGTTGATCTCCAACGAATCATCCGCTCGGATTTAGGATAGTTTTTGCTTTGTTTCTTTCCTTGTTTAGACACCAAAAAAACTAATCAAACTTCTAAAAAATAACACTAGGATTATCTTCCCTAATATAATGTCAAAAAATCAATGAAAATATTTGCCATACCCTGAGTGGTGAGGTGCCTTCCATAAATGTTTAAGTTGTGCAGGTTTCCCTGGTGAAGGTACAATCCCACAATTTGTTCCAATCTTTCCAATTCTGTCCTCTTCAAGCTTTTCTTCTCCAAGGCCTTCCCCTCCGCTATGGTGGGGGTGTAGTACCCGCTTCCGTCCTGCGCGACCACCACATGTGTCTCCGTCTCATTCACTTTCCCTGCCAAAAACCTTCCATCCGGCGCCGTCACTCACTGTCAAAACCCGAGTAAGCTCCGGCACCGGTGCACTGGCGCATGAAACTTCGAAATTAGCCCTAAGATCTTCGTCGCAATCGCCAAAAAGAAAAGAAGCAGCAGATTAAACACAAATAAATGGTTTTCTGTGATTTTAAAAAAACTATATTTTAAAAAAATTACCTCCGCGACAGCGCCGATGGCAGGAGATCTCCATTCTATTCACCGGTGTCGTCAACTTGCTGCCAGCTACTGCTGTTTCACTGACGGTAGTAACACCACTTACCACTGTCGCTATTCTTCCTCTTCACTGCTGCATCAACAGCCACCATTATTATTCTTCATCTTTGTTGTGTTTACTTACTCAATCAGAGAGCGAGAGAGTGTGAGTAAGAGAGAGGAGAAAGAGAGAACACAAAATATCAACGCTTGTTATATATTACATGATAAATTTAAAGTTCAAATATCTCGCCCAACCAATCTATCTAAACACTTTGATTCAAAGTCAAAGTGCCACTTGTCGCATAATGAAACCCAACTTCAAAGTCAAAGTGCCACTTGTCGCATAATGAAACCCAACTCTTGTCCCAAAGAAGAAAGATTTTGTTTCTATGTTCACATTTCTCATCCAATGTGAGACACAGAGCTGTAATTCTCGGTGGGGAGGAGTAGGTGGCACCGGAAGGGGAGAAGACTTCCTCTAGCGGCGT